>NC_067234.1:17830321-18105321 GCF_019924925.1 Ctenopharyngodon idella
GTGCATCTATATTCGTATGCATATTGCTCATTAATTGAATGAAAATCAGACTGACAACATGCACACCAGCACAATGTGATCCAGATATCTTTGAAAAATGCAGGGACTGATGTGTGAACAAAGGGAAGTCCACACAGAAAGCAATCCCATGATGTTAAGAAAACAAAAGCTGTCAGTTCTTGGTCAGCAGAGAGGGATTGAGATGTTTTGGCCACATGTGAAGGAGGCACTGGAGTTGTGGGTCAGCTGTTTGCACTAGTGAAAAATAAATATACTAAAATGTATTTGAAATACATTTATTTTGTGCTAAGAGTACTAGAATTGCATTTGTATGTACTTAATATAAATACCCTGCAATTGTACTTTTAGTATACTAAATTGGTATACTTAAAGTCTGCTAAATTGGAACAAGTATTTTTGTGTTGAGGTCCAACTAAAGATATACTTAAGTATATTTGATTGTGCTAAAGTGGATCTATTGAAAGTATACTTTAGTACAAGCATATATATCTTGCATTCAAATTATACAGTGATCATACTATCCTTACTAATAGTGATATTAAACAAATTTTAGGCTTAATATTTAGAAATATTTATTGTGCAATAAAGAAGAACTGCAAATAAAGTTTACTTAAAATATTTATGTCAGTATGTCTGTAAATAGTCAACATTTGAAGTGGATCAAAACCCTTCATCAAAGTTGTCCTAAAACCTTCTTCTAAGGACAACTTTGATGAACTTTTTTGACCCACTTCAAAATGTTGACTACTGTATATTAATGGGTTTTTAGTTAGTGTGAAATGAATGTAGGCCTATTTTAAATACATTTTGGTAGGGTTTTTTCACTAGGGCAGACTCTGCATCCATTGCCTCTGACATGTTTTCTCGCCATCACATACTTAACTCGGAAACTCTTAAGGAAAGTTGTGCTGCTGTTCATGTGCATTTTAAATACTTTCTTTCTGACATGACTTGAAAACACTGTAACTGCTGATGTTAAACCTTGACCCCCATTGGCCTGCCCCAGCGTCCTACTATTGGTTGAACCAGAAGTTGACACATATAGACTGCAATGACTGATGTATGTTTCGAACACGCCATAAAGTGAATGCCATCACACTCACCAACAATCGGTTTTGCTGTACTTTTGCTGTAACTCGCTGGAGTGCACACTATTGGGAATCTGTGTTGCAGATTTTGGCACATTTGTCAGAAGGAAACTTTAGAGTCTAGAAAGCCATTGTAGCTAAAGACACGAGTCTCACCATGTATTTCATATCTGAGAATGATCAAATTATGTTTAGATGATGATATATAATTTTTTAGATGAGACTTTCTTTTTGTGCAAACCACAGAAAACATGAGGTATGAACTGAAACATCTAGTTTGTTTCTGCTAAATTGCTAAAAGGGCAGAATTTTCAAACCCAACTTTTGCCTACAGCTCAGACGTAACCATGAGAAATTTGCAAATAAAATGATTTAATTTGTTAAATTTTTAAGTACTTCAGTAATTTATTTTTGTTGAATACTATGTTGACCTGTTATGATTAAATGTCCAATTCAATGAACAGTATTTGAGTTCTACTTGTTTAGTATAAAAAATAGTATTGGCCTAGATAAAAGTTTACAGGAAATGTGTTTTGAGTTGCAAAAAATAATCATGAAGTAACTTTTATAATTATGACCTTTACCTTTTTTAATAATTTGCTCACACTTTGAATAGCAGGTACGCTATTGTTTAATTCAATTCAAATTTATTTCTATAGCACTTTTCACAATTTTGCATGGTTGCAAACAGATATACATACATATAGAAAGTAGTTACATAAGTAAATATTTGTAATTATGACAAATAAAGAAAACAACATATAGTCAGTTTGAAATGGTGAAAGAAATTCACATACCTGATCAGAAGATTTATTACATTTGTGTATTCCTAATGCACTTCAATGCACCTGCTGTAATACACTTTTCCCATTAATGCTACTAATGGCCATTATTTGCACTTTGAAATATGGACTGCAGCCCTTTGGGCTGTCAAAATATTATGAATTATTAAACTGATCTTGAGCAAAAAAATTACACAGAAAGTTAAAATGTCAAATAAATCCAGAAATGTTTACTGCATGAAATGTAAATCATTTTAATTTATGCGTCACATATAAATCCGCACCTTAATGCGAGACCGCCAAATCATTTATTTGCGTTTTAATTGCGTTGAGAGTTAAAGCACGCAGAGACAATCGGCAGAAAAAAATGTTACAAATGATTATATCTGCATACACGGAAACACAAACAGTTCTGCATGTTCACATTTTTCCACCAATGAACGGAACTGTCTGTGTTTTAGTGCGTGCACAAGAATAAAACTGTTATGCCGGTTTATGCAATTGCTTCATGCTGCATTAATGACAGATAATGTCAAGTAAAAGGGAAGCAAAACATTCTTGATA
Source organism: Ctenopharyngodon idella (assembly GCF_019924925.1). NCBI lineage: Eukaryota > Metazoa > Chordata > Actinopteri > Cypriniformes > Xenocyprididae > Ctenopharyngodon > Ctenopharyngodon idella. The sequence continues at coordinate 17,832,777 of NC_067234.1, forward strand.
TTTAATGTTGCGTCTGCTGGTTTTATTTCTTCAACAGCTTAAAATTTAATGCATGTTCGTGTTGTATAGCTACAGGCTGTTTCACGTTTATTTTCACGTTCCACTTACTGTGTCTATATGAATAATTTTCTCGGCAATTCACAGTATTTTAATCCATATAATTTGTGCTGTCATTAATAGTTGTCATTAATAATGTCTGTGCACTTAATAGCTGTACTTGTAGTCTATATATGTGTGGTGGCGCAACAGGTAAGCCGAGTGCTCTTGTGCAACAGCAGCCTGCGTGACCCGGGTTGGATTCCAGCTCGTACTGGTTCCTGTATTCAATATACATATAAATCTGTTCCCATTGTCTCACTGATGTTCACTGGATAAGTAAGTTACTGGTGTACTGGGGCTGTCTGTAAAAGGCAGATTCTAAAGCTGTGACTTTATTTATAAAGATTACTTTATTGTAGCCTATTTGAAGCACACTATAATGATGCCATTAGCACACTATAAGTTAACTTGAAATGCCATTGCAATGTGTTTTAAAATCACTAAAAGTTTGTTATCAGTATAATATTAATGTATGTTCAACATTCTTACAATGTAATTGAATTGCAATTCTAATGTCACAAAAATACATTCAAAGTTTATGCTGAGTGAATTCTGCATTTTAAAACTTAAACACAAGCGTATATTTAAAGTGTTCTTAAGTATACTTGGAATAGTTCCACTTTAGCACAAACAAGTATATTTAATACAACTTTAGTTGAACTTCAGCACTGCTTTTGGACAACTAAAATACATTTAGTACAAAATTAGTTGTTCCAATTTAGCAGACTTTAAGTATACCAATTTATAGGTAGTACATTTAGTTATACTAAAGTACATACGAATAAATTGTGCTTAAGTATACTATTTTTTCACTAGGGTGAGGTGATGCCATGTGGTTCATTTGCTCATCTGGTTGCCCCGGGATGTTTTGGAGTAAATCTAGGCCATGTCATCTGTGCACACATACTCCCCTGATGCACTGCTTGATGATTACCAAGTCAAACACACACTTGCGTTGGCTTAGAAATAAGTACTGCATCTGCGCTAACATGACTACACACACACTGGCAATCAAAAGAGTGAGAAAACATCAAGCAGACATCCTTGCCTTTTAGTTGTCCTCTGCATTGCATCATTGTCTCTTGGGTTCTCCACTGAATTCTGCACACTGACATCTGAAGCACTTAAGATTCGCAAACATCACAGCTCAGTGGATGGTAACCAATCCTAACTGCAGTTAAACAATTAAAGAGTTATTTCACCCTGTGAACAGTAAGAATGGGGTTAAATAATAAATTCAAAATTAAAAACGGGACATAAATAAAGGAATGGGAATAGTTAAAGGAATAGTTCACCCAAAAATTGGTTGGAATATAGCACATGAGTCGTATGGAATACTTTTTATGATACTTTGATGGTACTTTGGTGTCCTTTTTGTCTTCATTCATTTTAATTGCATGGAAACGGTTGAACACAGTTTTTAAAAAGGCCATATTATGCCCATATTATGTGACATAAAAACCACGTGAAGTCCAATTAGAGCGGTCAGACTGAAAAGGATTTCCAGAAATGTGATTTGAATAGGATTTAAAACCACATATGAATGTAGCTTAAAACAGATTCGTAAGAATCGCATTTCATGTGATTTTTTTTGCCGTTCACACTTGCTAAATATGTCACACCCCTTACAATAACCGCGAGTGTCAACACACTACTAACGCAACCCAACCAAGCCTCGCACTGATCCTAGGATCAACATCTTTGTTGATCCTGGAACAACATTCCAATCAACCAATCAGATTTGAAGGATAAGTTTACAGTTTATGTCAAGTTTAGGCTTACAATCAGGGTTTGGTGCTTCTACATATGTTAAACATATGGGTAGGGTTAGGTTTAATGGTAGGGAAGGAGTCAGAAATACATTTTGGACAGGAATGTTGTTCCTGGATCAACAAAATATGTTGACCCTGGAATGCGTCTAACTCTGCAAAATCTGGATGTGCTTCAGAAACAGTGCTTACTGATATAACTCCCTTTGGAGTGGACTTTATGCTTTGTAACTCTGCAGACCTTTTTCAATGCTCAAACAGCAACATTACACACTAAAATTTGAAAAGTCAAAAAAAAAAAAAAAAGATTTTAAAATTTGTCCTTTTGTGTTCCACAAAGAAAGAAACTCATACAGGTTTGGAACAACATCAGAGTGAGTAAATGATGACAGAAATATAATTTTTGTTGAACTAATACTTTATCTTCCCCTTTAACCTCACATATCAATAAAAATGAATGACGCAATGAACTGACAGTCTGCAAAATAAACCTTGTAATTTGGAGCACAGCTGGAACAGACATAATGTATTACACTGAGATTATATCACTTCATGATGTAAGTGAGGAGAACAGTTGTTGTTTTTTTTCTTTTCGGTTAATGGATAGCTCAGAAAATGATACTGTGAGCACAAATGTGCACGCCACAATATGAGTGCTTTCAATCTGAGTAGGTGTGCTCCTGGATGCTGGGTTTTAAGGATAAAGAGGCTTAAGCAAGCGCTGACACAGACACTAAGTTATTGTTGGGGCTCATTTAGAGATGCATCAATCAGCCCTGGGCTGCAGATGTAGGCTGTGATTCTGACCACTTGTCTGCTAGATCTGTGATTCAACTTTATCAAGAAGTGTTGAAGAACTGACAAATGAACAAGTCAAGTCACCTTTATTTACATAGCGCTTTTTACAATGGTTCTAGTAAGAACTCTAGCTGCTGCGTTTTGCACCAGCTGGATTTTTTTTTATTAAGAGTGCAGGGCAACCACCCAGTAGAGCATTACAATAATCTAGCCTTGAGGTCATGAGTGCATGAGCTAACTGTTCCACATTTGTCATTGAGAGCATATGTCATAGTTTTTATATCAGCTATGCATTCCGTTAATTTTGCGAATTGGTAAGCTTCGTCAGGGCACAAAGAAATATAGAGCTGATTATCACCAGCGTAGCAGTGAAAACTAACGCCATGCTTCCTAATGATATCTCCCAAGGGCATGTACAGGCTGAAAAGCAATGGTCCTAGTACTGAACCGTTGCAGTACTCCATCCTAAACTTATGATCGATATGACATCTCTTCATTTACTGCTAAAAACTGATAAATGGTCAGATAAGTATCATTTAAACCATGCCAATGCAATTCCACTAATGCCAACATCATTTTCAAGTCTATTCAAAAGAATGTTGTGGTCGATAGTATCAAATTCAGCACCAAGATCCAGTAACACTAATAGAGAGATACAACCATGATCTGATGATAAGAGCAAATCATTTGTAACTCTAATGAGAGCAGTCTCAGTACTATGATAAATCCTTTCTAAATCCTGTGAATAAATAAAATCTTAAACTCTAAATTTAATCTGTTCATCATATAAAGCTATTGTGTCTCTTCAGAAAATTTGAACTAAACCACTCAATTCATATGGATTAGTTTTACAATCTCTTTATGAACTTTTTGAAGCATCAAAGTTTCAGTTGCAAAGAAAACTCTCAGATTTCATCAAAAAGATCTTCATTTGTGTTCCGAAGATGAACGAAAGTCTCATCGGTTTGGAATGACATGAGGGTGAGTAATTAATGACAGAATTTTCATTTTTGGGTGAACTAACCCTTTAAGGGCTCGAGTGTGCTTGCTGTACCACGGCGTTGGACTATTTTCCTTTATCTTCTTTAAGCACAAAGGAGCAACTTTGTCTAATGTGCTGGAAAAGAGAGAGTAGTTTTTGTTGCAACATCAAGTTCTTCTAAGCTATCTGGTATGCTGAGGAGATGAAACTGAGTAGGAAGATTATTTATAAAGCAATCTTTAGTGGTAGAATCAAGTGAAGTGATAGTTCTACCATATTTGTAACAGGGAGTCGGTTTTGCAGTCTTGGCTAAATGTAGTATACACAAGACTAGATAATGATCTGAGATGTCATCGCTCTGCTGCTGAATTTCAATGGCAGCAACATTGATTACATGTCACAATATTAGATCTAAAGTATGACTACGACAATGAATGGGTCCTGACACATGTTGTCTAACACCAATAGAGTTTAGAATGTCTGTAAATGCCAATCCCAATGTCTCCTTTTCATTATCTACATGAATATTAAAATCACCAACAATTAGGACTTTATCTGCAGTCAGCGCTAACTCCGATAGAAAATCAGCAAATTCTTTGATAAAGTCTGTATGGTGCCCAGGTGGCCTGCATACAGTAGCCAGCACAAATGTCAAACAGGATTTATCATGTACACTAGATAGCATTACATAAAGCTCCATCACTTCAAAAGAATTATATTTGAAACTTCAAATATAGACTTCTGAGTAACACTGAAGATATTATTATAAATTACAGCAACACCTCCCCCTTTGCCTTACAGATGAGGCTTGTGTTTATAACAGTAGTCCTGGAGGAGGACTCATTTAAAGTAATCATCTGGTTTTAGCCAGAACACAGCACATCTAGGTTATAATCTGTGATCATATCATTTACAATAAGAATTTGAAGAAAGGTATCTAATATTCAGCAACCCAAGCTTTATCGTTTGTTCATCTGTATTATATCTGTTTTTTATTTGTTCAACATCAATTAAATTTTTACACTTAAATGGGTTTGGAAGTTTTTTGTATGTATTAATTCAGGGTACAGACACGGTCTCTATGTGATAATATCTAGGTGAAAGAGTTTCTATGTGTTGGGATTTATTTGACTTCTGTGACGTGAGACGGCTAGCAGACGGTCGGATTAGCCAGTCTGTCTGCTGCTTCCTGACCTGGGCCCCAGTTTGTCATGTTTCAACTCTAAGACTATGTGCTATATTACTAGAAAGAAGAGTGGCACGAAAACCATCTCTTTTCAACAGGTCAGGTCTGCCCTGAAAACTTTTCCAAATGTCTATGAACCCTATGTTATTCTGCGGACACCACTTAGACAGCCATCCATTAAGTGACGACAGTCTGCTATGTATCTCATCACTCCGGCGAACAGGAAGTGGGCCAGAGCATATTACAATGTCTGACATCGTACTTGCGAGTTCACACACCTATTTAATGTTAATTTTAGTGATCTCCAACTAGCGAAGTCAAACATCATTAGTGCTGACGTGAATAATAATCTTAGAGTATTTACGTTTAGCATTAGCCAGCACTTTTAAATTTGCTTTGATTTCAGTGTGGTGAGGGGGGCGTAGTAAATCAAGGTCAGACAAGTGGTGATAAGAAGGTCAAGTGCATGATAACTAACACCTGTCTCTAATTCCAGTGATTGGCGGAGAGACAAGTGGCTGCTGGGCCAGACATGTGAAGTCGAGGAAGTGATCGTTCAGGTGGAACTGGAGCAGTTCATCGCTCGGCTGCCTCGAGGGACAGCCGAGCGGGTCCAGTGCCATCGCTAGGTGTCCTGAATCTGGCCATCCAGCTGGCTGAAGAACATCTAGTGGCGTGCCCCGGGGTTGGCGAGCCCCTTGGTAACCTCTTTCTCCCCTCTCCTTCTCTCTCTTGCCCCACCCCCATTCCCATGTCGTGAAGCAACGTGCCCCCTGGAACCCCACAGCGGTGAAGTTTTTCACAGGGGGTTAGATCCAGGACATGAGCGGAGAGCGCTGGAGTGTGGCAGAGAGCGCTGGAGCAGCTGCTTCACCTCCACCAGTCTCTTGGCCATCCTTCTGCCACTGGCGGTTTCCCCCCCTGGTTGAAATCGCATTCTGGGGAGCACCACAATATGATCCAAAGGGCATTCTACTATTACCGATTAAAGTGGCAGGGGCTCGAGCACCAAACCGCCCCAACACCCCCCACATCCTGTGCATGCAACTGATGTGGCAGATGAACAAGTACTTTGGAGAATATCAGTTGTGATCTGAGAAATGCACCAAAGCGACTCAGAATACGATTTAATGAACATATAGACCATGGTTTGAGTAATTAATTTTATGCTGATCTTCAATGCCCTTGTAAGGTGTTTTTACTTGAAAATGTTGAAAAATCTTAATGTGCCCACCAAGTTGTTCTGACAAAACAAAAGATGAAAGGGATTACAATTCATTTTCTCAGATTGCATAGTGCAATTAACTTCACCCGATTAGACTATAATTAACTTGAATCCTTAGACTGCATGAATAACCATAGGACTCATGGCAACAGGATTTTTCAACATAATCTTCAGAAAAGTTCCCTTTTAGCAGGTGCAATTGAACTAATTTGTATTGCTAAGCCATGCATGTTCTTTTTCTAAAGATAATCTGAATGTGTAAGACGTCACTAGTATATTTTTCTTCAAACCTTTTTCTTCCTTTGTCTGGTCTGTTATCAGGAGTGGAATTTGCGTTGTTCATATCATATGGGCTTGACATTAAGTCTCAGGAGCTGTTAAAGGTTACAGGTAGTACTGAAGTACTGCAATACTAGGAAAACAGGAGAGACACGAAATTCTGCACTGAGCCGGTATGTTAAATGTTTGTCCTCTAATACCTGAGAGCCCAGGGCCAGTAGACCCACAGGTGACATGCTTAAACTTTATTAGAAAAATAGTGTCAATTTCAAACCAAAATGTAAACAGCAGCTATAGTCAACAAGCATCTACAGCCTTTGGTTATAATGTCATTTATCACACAGATTAACAGAAAATGATTCAATCAACAGCACGTCAAAAGTATATAGATAATAAGGGGAAATAATAGTGCTACAGATGGGTTAGACAGATGTCTTTCCACAACTGCAATAAAAACTATAAATGTACATTCTGAGTGCAGGGATACATGGTTCTCAGGTGTGTTTCACATATGAGATCTTCATCATCATTACTGATGTTGTCTGCAATTGGGTCACACCTCTCCTCACCTGAGGTCCTATCTCATTCATATGCATAAGACCCATTTTCCCATAGTCAAGACTAGGCCGGGACTCTGCCATTATCACTAGCATTTACTGCTCCACTCTTTCCATCTTTGAGGGTCAATAGATTCCACTTCAGTCACACTGTGTCTAATCATTTCAAAATCATATCTAAAGCTCTATTCGAATGGTAATTGTTTCTTAGGGGAATGTAAGGTAATTTCAACAATTACAGGAGCTAGTCTATGATTTTATTGTCATCCGAATCTCGAATGTCGGTTACAAACATGAAGGCTGTGTGATAATTTAATTGCCGTCTGAATCCACATTCTTTGTAACTACTGTTAAGCACCGTACAGTAACTATTGTGCTTCACATTTTAAATATGGACACTTTTATTACTGAAATACTGGAAATTGTTTACAATAAAAATATTACATCACCGCTCCAGTACAGCAAGTGGGAGCTGTTAAGAAGAAATAGACAAAATCTTGTAAACTTTTGAAATGAGCTATTATTATAATGGCAGCAACAGGTAGCCTATGCAGTAAAACTGTAAAATATTTATTATATACATTTATATAAATTAGGGCTTGTATGACTAGTTGAACAAGTAACCAGGTCAAAAGAGGTTACTCATTTGTTTTAATTTTTTACATTTTTACATTTTAAAAATGTGAATACAATATTATTTTGCTATTATTAAACTACAGTAAATTCAAATTTTTTAACATTTGACTTGCCACATGCATTTGTAGAGCACAGAAGTCGCTCCTCCGCATGAATAAGTCATCATACAAACGCATGTTTTATCAGTGAATAGAGGCATGCAAATGTATTTTAACAGACTCTATAAAAAAAAAAAAAAAAAAAACTCTTTCCGAATACGGCTTTAGTATTATGTTGCTATCTGGTTGCTGTTTGGGTGTTTGCCAAGGAGTTGTTATGCAGTTGCTCTGAGTAGTTCAGTGTTTTTAGTGTTTTTGTCTTGTTGCTATGGTGTTCTAGTGGGGTTTTTTTTTTTTCCTGGTTGCTATAGAAAAATAGAGTCTGTGATTCTGATTAAGCAAATCAATGGGATTTTTTGTCACCTGTTTCTGTTGTCCACTAGAAGTAAAATGTAAGTCTGATCACTTAGAAAAGTCGTAACACACCTCAATTCATTCATATCCATAGCACAGTTAGTGCAGGACGAGATGTGACCCGTAATAATAATAACAGTGATGATTCCCTGAGCAAGCAGCATTAATTATGTCCTGTAACATGTTACAAATGTAGTGCATTACAGACAGGCTCAAATTGTTGATGCACGTTCAAAACTGGTTCTTTTGCTCTGGCTTGAGCTTATTAGCATCTCTTGAGAGGAGGTTTCCATAACAACACCGAGACCCTCTTTTCAAAGAAAGTCATTAATTTCTCCAGCAGAGTATGGATCCTTTGTCTCGTAAAACATTCTATCTGCAGACACTAACAAGGATAATGCTGGCAGTCTCGACGTTCCTTTCATTCTTGCTTTGTTGGCAGGAGTTTAAAAAGAAATACATAAAGCATTCTTTATATTTAATGTGTAAAAGACTTGTTTTATTTAAGTCTTTTTACAAAGCTCAGTCACTCATTGGCCAGCATCTTTATATAGACTTCAAGAAGCGAGGGTGAGACAGATTTTGCGATGAAAGAACTCTCTAACCTTGTCAGACTACAAAAGTACGGTACTTATTATTGTCTGAATTTACTGCTCCATTATTTATAAAGGTTTGTCTTTCCGTGAGATTCTCATTCTGGAAAAACAGCGGTTCAAAACTCAACATTCAGCCCTGGGAACCTGCCAAATTTAATGCTGTCAATATGCAGTTAATTCCCTGTTCCTGGAGTCTGTGTGGCCATTTTACTTCTCTGGTCCAATTACTCTGTCCAGGCAAGGGTGGGGGTCCTTATCGGCAGAGCGTGTGGAGGCACCGAGCAGTGCCGTAATGAGTCACACAACACCCGATGACTGAGCAATGTGCATGGTGTCATTTTTGTTCTGCCTGACTGGACTAATATGCTCAGACATATACCTGGTGGTGCATAGGCTGAGGGACTAACGATCAGATTGTATTTGGGTAAAACTTATTCCCGATATGTTTAAAACTCATCTGGCTGAAAAGCATAATGCCACGTGGAGACTGAACTCGCTGAAACTACTGACTGGACATCAGCCGTTAGGCTCAGTGACTTATGCCGAAGTTGGTTTGAAATGTTCGTTTAGTTCTGTAGCTCACTCGTCTTCACATATATGATCAAACAATGGTAAATATCACAGATTTTTCATCAGTGCTAGGCACACATATCAGAGTCAGCATCGGAGATTGGAATATATACCTCGCAGATGCTGAGAGAAAGAAGATCTCAAGGAAAGTAATATTGATTTTCTCAGGCTGTGAGACTCCCACAGGTCTCTCCATTTTCACACTTCATCTTCCATCTCCAGTCTCATGTAATCACAAATGCTCATCAACAGACCTCAGCCTCCTCAGCTGATATGAAGAGAGGAAATAAACATCAACCACTGACCTTGCAAAATGTATCATAATATAGAAAAATGCAATTGGTAACTGTCATATTTTAGTTTGTGTCCTGAACGTCAGTAGGACATTTGAATATGTGAGAAATCATTAATGCAGATGATAGTATGTTAAAAAAACAAAACAAAAAAACAACAACTGTGATTGCAATGAAAATCCAGCAGTGCAATTCTATTTCCAGAAAGGCACATCTGATGTTTCAGCCCACTGTTATTATGAAGGTTATAGTCACTAAACGTTCAGGGTCTTGGAACTGGATAAATTGAGAGGTATAAATAGGCTGTTTTGATGGACCTACAGTTAATTGTTTATATTAAGAAAACAAGGTTCAAAAGTGCAATGCAGTGTTTCCTGAAATGCTGCGGAGACTAATTTTTAGTACCACGGAAAAATAAATCAGATTTGACCTGAGTTGTGAATGTGAGTTGCCAGTACTTGTGATGCTATAAAAATACAGTGTAATGAGAAATAATGGTATTAAACATCTTCATTTTAGTGAATCAAGTACATGTAAGGCAGTTATTTTATAACTATAGTTCAAAAAGACAAGTTACTGGTTCTGACGGATTATTCACTAAAATGAATCCACCATTACTGACTCGTTGCTTAGTGAACAACAAGTTATCTTTATTACTTTAAGTGATTTTAGTGTTAAAGGGAAATGGGTCATTCATTAATGACTGATTGTTCATATTACAATGTGTTCTTAAAGGATTTTTATAATAAATTAATATATGCCAAATACATAAAAATGTAAAATGTTGAGTAAATACAAAGTTATGGCATGAAACTCTAGATGGCGCTGGCTGATAGGTCCTTAACTCATTTGGTAGCGATCACATCATTATCTACTTAGCGCAGCTGATTGGTTGCTGTGGTATCAGTGGCCAATGAGCTTGCTGCTCAATCATTCAAATACCTGGCATTGTTTGCTGTTAACAGTCTGCAGCGCACGTTCAGAAACCCTCCACCTTCCCCAGCTCCACCTGTATAGATCTGCTACGGGGTTTATTTCATGTATGTTATATGCGCAGCAGCACAGTAGCAGATCTATTCTGCCAAGACCAAATACATTACATTGCCATATCCATTACCATGCCAATCTCTCCGAGGGTTGTCATGACAGAACTTACATTTTAGACACAATATGATAATAAAGGTGACTTGACTTTTATCGTTTATGTAACTTATATCGTTTTTTAACTTTAAAAGTTACCTTTTATAGCGTTTTGCGTCTGCCGATACTGAAATGAATACCTGCTTACCTTTTTTGTTTTTGACTTGGTTAAATATTCACATTCTTCATGGTATCGTTTGCAGGGAAGAGAAGATATTTTATCCCATTGCACGATCATTTGGTGTTTTCACTTCAGTTTTGTTTAGTAAATATTCACTTTCCCAAATGACCATGGAGGAGAATCGGAGGGGCATTCAGCGGACAGACACCCTTTATTACAGTCTATGACAGACACCGACACACTGTATTTATTTTTTATTTTTGTTTTATTTATTTCAACAATTGACAACCAAAATCAAACCCATAGAAGCTTGTGAACAGTTTTGAAGTGGCTGTGTGTAAGTTACGCTCATTCACAAGCCGAGTTAGAGTCATACTCGCAAATGTTAATTATTAAACCAAACAAAATACAACACTTTCAAAAACACTCAGCTTTGTGATTATTTTATTGAGTGATAGGCAGTGGGTTCAATCAGTGACACTATTAGATTTGATATACGGCGTCTCCCCGTCACCTCCTCAACCTGCTTCCCTTAGTGTGTTTTTACACGTAGAAAAGGCGAAGATTGTATTACACCGTCCAGATTTTCCCTGAACGATGATGTGAGCTCCTGTTGCAATTCTCGATTCAGCATAAATGACCTACAATGGCGACATTTTTCACAATCATGACAGAAAATCAAAAATACTGCGCTTAACATCACTAGCAGAAAGGCAGCGCGATAAAAAAAAAAATTATATATATATATATATATATATATATATATACATCGTTCCTGTTGCCATATGTTAATTTGAAAGATTATGTGAGTCGCCTGTGACCTCTGTTCACGGTATAGCGTGTCTTTTCTGAGTCACTGACGCCCACTTACACTCACACTTAATGGAGAACATGTTAAGGTAGTAGGATACTAAGAAATTAAGATAAAATTGCTGAAATGACGCTCATGGCTCTCCTCTCTCTCTCTTTTTTTTTTTTTTTTCTTTTTTTTTTCTCTTAGCTCAGGGATATGTCCCAAGAGCACTTCTACTAAAACAGCATAAAATATTTTTACCCATTTGTGACTATGAGTCTTATCAGATTGGAAAATTTACATGCAAGTTAAATTCTGCGTAGGTGTGTCTGTGGGCACATAAGTATGTTGTAGCATTTTTGGCAGTCTGTTGTCACCATTTAGGCCCCAGGGTCCACTTCACTCAAGAGCAGGATTCAACAACAACAACAACAACAAAAAACTTGCTTGAGAGCAAAGTACATATTGCATAAAAACAAATACACAGTCACATACTTTACAGAACTGTAAAACATTATGTGCACATTATAATAAATTAGCTTCAGATGACATTTACATATTAGATGGTTACATTATTGCATAAATTGTTATTCACTGATAATCTTCCACTCCAGTGAGCTGTTAACTCAAGAACCACTGCAACTGAATTACTGAGTCAGTGAGTTAAACTCAGGAACTGTATTAGTCTGAATTATAAATGAATAGTTCTTTTGCAACTGAATGATTTGTTTTCACGTTTTTTTTTTTTTTTTTAATTGTTCATTCACTTACTGTATTATTGCACCTTCACTACCATTCAAAAGTTTGGTCTTCAGTTTACTTTTTGTGAAAAACAATGATCTTTTTTTTCAGGATTCTATGATGAATAGAAAGTACAAGAACAACATTTATTTGAAATAGAATTCTTTTGTAACACGATAAATATCTTTACTCTCACTTTTGATCAACTTAATGTGTTCTTGTTGAATACAAGTATTCATTCCATTTAAAAAAATAAATCTTACTGACCACCAAACTCGAATGATTATACATATTTACTGCAGTTATCATGATTCATTTATTTGTATATCATTTTTAAATCTGTTTAATTTACATAGACATATACACACATTTATATAGACTGTTGGATTCACCTGTTTTGTCAGAAATAGAAGATGATTACACACACACAGATATGTGTTCACAAGGTGTTCACCTCGATGTCTTGGAGACTTGGAGGAAGAGACAGAAACTGGTATTCCAGCAGGAGAGCAGAAACTGTCCCATCTCTGACCACAACCACACAAGCAGTCTCTCAGGCTCCTGTAGCAGCATTGCAACAATCAAAGGAGAGCGAGTTCATGGCAGACTCTAAACATCCTCCTCATCTGATACTCAGACAGAAACAAGCTCAGAGCCCGCTGGCTACATTTCATCTCTCTCACTCAAGAGCCATCATCTAATACGATATGCTGTGTCCAGTCATGTAAAATGTACAGTGAGTGCACCATAATACTCTCTCCTGTCCTGCACTGCCGAGTCAGCCTGAAGAGCTTTGAACCCTGAATGAAGACTGACTGAATTAATACTGAAGTTTGAAAGCCAAAGTGGATCCAGAAGCATATGGCAATGAACTGTGTTTTTATGGCTGGAGATAAAGAGGAGGTGGGAGGGTGGGTGGGAGTGAGGGTTTTAAACCATATATAGCCGCTGTGAATTTTTATTGTATCTGAGCACCCATAACTTTTGACCTGTATACAATTTGTCCTCACTTTCCATTAGTTTGTATTTTTTGTGTGTACTTTCTCCTACAACACAGAAGATGGCCAAAAGGGTGAACACAGTGTTTTTTATTTATGCATCATAGAATTACAATTTACTGTTGTCATTATTATTTTGTTTTTATAAGACAAAGCTGTTGAATGCTCAAATCTGATTGGTTGATCAACGTTCTAAGGTGTGCAGTTATTTTCTGGGAAACGCACGGCTAAAGTAGTTCTAGGCAGATCTTGTCCGCATTACAGTTCCACATCACTTCACCAAATGATTTGTTATTTCTAAAGGTCCTTACAGCTTATAACGGCAAATGAAACAAAACCCACACTGACACTGACCAAGCAAATAAATATAGTAAACAACTGGATAAAAACGACAAATTATTGTCATGGTTTTTACCACAAAATACATTATGTCCTGAAAGTGCATACTCTCTCCAGCTCTCTCTCTCACTAAAACGCACACACATTCAGTACGGACACACACTTGCAGAGAAAAAACGTTGTCCATGCTGCTCTGATGAATTAATCAGTAAAATAGTTTAGCAACTTAAAAGCTACATGACATTTCTCACCAGCGAGGTAATAACTGTGCGATTTTTGAGGTAGATAAACTTACAGTTCCGCTATTAGTAGAGACACTGCTGCCGTTAGAGACACACAGACTCAGGTAGGCTAATTCACATATGCCTCCCTTAAACTCCAGAACTTACCAGTTCTGAAATGACGTTTTGGAATTAGCAATAATTCCAAAACAAGAGTGTTTTAAGGACAAAAACCTGACAAATGTCTTGAAATTCAACATCTGAATAGTGTCATGAGGTGTGGCAACCGTATTATAAGCGGAATAACTGACTCCTGACCATTGAATTATTAGAAATAATGCACACCCGAGGTGGACGCGAAGTGAAGTAGCCGTTACACCTCGGGTGTGCATTATTTTCTAATAATTCAATGGCCTGTCATCAATTATTCCTTACTTATGTCATTTTAATTTAATATATATTTGTAAACTTAAATTTTATGTAAGCAATAAGGTACGAGAGGCTGTGCTGTATCGTGAATAACTCACGGCTGAAGGGCGTTGTTAGGCACGACACAAAGTAACCCCTTCAACCGTGACTTATTTACGATACAGCACTAGCCTCAAGTACCTTATTGCTTTTATAAAACGGTTACCACACAATACAAATATTAAAGCCAAAAATATGTATCAATGCAACTTTCATGAAGTAAAGTTTCACTAAAAGCCTTCCTTCCACCAGAAAAAATAGTCCCTGACCGTGAACAGCAACAGAAGTTACATTATTACACCATTAGATGGCAGAAAAGACTGTCTTTATGAGTGTGTCAGTCAGTAGAGAAGACTTTTACATTGAAAAGACTGAATTGTTGTGAACACGGAACAAGACGCAACTGACAAATGCTTTGACTAGCGCTGTCAGTCATGGGAAAACCCCTTAACTGTTAAAAGGACAGGATAATACATCAGACAAATTAAAACAGATTTTTTATTATGAACATAAGACTGACCTGAAGGAAAATGCTAAATCTGAATGCAGGTAATAAACTCACTCACTCGATCTTTTTCTCACAATACTCTTCTACATAATACTGTAAGCTTCAATGAACAATATCAATTGAGAACAAACAGTTTACGTTGCTAAGAGTGGTTGCTATGGGTGTTGTGTAGTGATACACAGAACTGTTGGGTGAAGCAGTCATAGCCGTGTTTTATCAGAATCAAGGACAGGAACTAACCGTTTTATAAATATTTTTAAATATGCTGACAAAAATGTAGCCATCTAAATGGATGATTTTTGTCAAAGTCGTTTTAACATTTTTTAAACATTTTCCTTGTAGGCTACCAATACAATAAGTGTGCGATTTAATTTTCAAATACCACTTGCATGGCTCAAAAATTTTAGGGGGCACAATTCAGTTTGAATGGGCATGAAGCCTGTAGTGCAGAAATTACACTCTTCACCTTTAAGGAAGGTCAGAGAAAAGTATTATTCTATGATGAAAAGTTCAGGGAGGAAAGGAGTCTGTTTTTAAACTTTATCCTAGATAACAGCATCTGCAGAAGATGCCTCTTTATCCTTCAAGTTATCCCCTCATGGACAGGAAAAAACCCATGACCTTCCCTGCCTTTGCTAGTCATAAATATCCACCTGAAATATGAGTCATTGAATTGTTCATATCCAACGAAGGCCATAAAACACAACTGAAATATTCATCACTAAAGTAGGTAGTTCAAATATAAAAAAAAGGAGAAATTGTTCTTCCTGAAATTTCCAACTTCTGTGCACCTGAATGTTCAGACCTGCAGAAGAACTTCTGTAAAAGCATGTTTAATCATGTTTGATTGCACATTCAAATGAACATTAGAGTATCAGTAAATGAAGCACATCTTCTGTTATGAGGCAAAAGAATCCCATTCCCTCCTTCTCAGTGCCTCTGTTTAAGGTGCCAATTTCATACGGAGGGTCTTGGTTTGTGACATTTACAAATCTATTCCAAAAAGGTCACCTTCTTATTAGAGCCTTTTATTAACACTGGGGAAGAATGGCACGGGAAATGTCACACCTTTTATCTATAATTTTATCTATTATTCAAAGCTGCTTTTTGCTTCTGGCACTCTAACTGGAAGGGTTATGTGGAAGTGTGGGTGTTTGTGGGTTTACATGCAGTAGATTCTTTGAGGAAAGTTTGCACACAGAAGGAAGCTGAATCCGACAAAATCACCTTTTCAGATCCATCTCATTTGGAAAAACAAACTAAAAAAAATGCTCTGTGTTAGTGTTAGCGGGGGATTGAAAACAGTGTTAGGTTATATTATTTATAACTATTACACAGCTCTCTGATTGGTCAGTCGCGCTATAGACCTACAGCTGACTGATATTCACTAATAATCGTGGTCATATGGCAACGCTGTATACCAGTACAGTCCACCTTTCTGGTACACAATACCACACGGTTCATCTGGGCAGTTGTGGCCTAATGGTTAGAGAGTTGGCTATAGGTTGCGGGTTCGAGTCTCAGTACCAGTCTCAGGAAATGTAGGTGGGAGGCACCTAACCCCCCATCGCTACCCGGGCATCACAGCAAAAATGGCTGTCCGCTGCTCTGGGTGTGTGTGTTACTGTGTGTGTGTGTGTGTGTGTGTGTGTTACTGTGTGTGTGTGTGTGTGTGTGTGTGTGTGTGTGTGTGTGTGTGTGTGTATTCAATACACACTGCTGTGCGTGCGAACTTGGATGGGTGAAATACAGAGCACAAATTCCGAGTATGGGACATCATACTTGGCTACACGTTACCTTCACATATTTCATATCACAATACTGACTCGCTCTCTGAAAATGAACTCAAAGGACTTCAGTTTTAATACTAGGGCTGTAATAAATTGTATGAAGTTAATCTTGTTGCATGTTTAATACATTGTAAGGCAGGTCACATAGAATGTGTTCTATAACACATCTATTTTTCATCCCACTGAGCTGCTTTCTACTGTTTTTATTATGTAAATATTTGCTAGACGGACTTGTTTCAGTTTGCCTCATGTCTTTTGGAGGGACTCGCCTCGCTCAAGTTAAAAGACCTTATATTTTCATTGTGCCCTGCGTCTCGCGTTTTCAGTCTCCCACGCTTTTATCCAAAGTGACAAATGGCCTCTAATACGGACCGTTTTTGGTGGACGTTTAAAGATAATATACTCTTAAAATTATTGAATAATTTCAACTCAAATCAACATTTCATTTCCATATTTTTATATATCTGTTGAGTATAGACGCTTCACATAATTACCACTATGATGTCAAAGAAAAAAATATAGTCAATTAACAAATATAAAACAAATCTGTAATGAGTTTGGTCTACCCTATGCAAAGAAAATTTACTTCCCTATATATGAGTGTTCAATATATTAAACTATTTATTGATATATTTGAAAATATACAAAATAATATATTGTGTTAATATATTACAATATATTGAATAATGCATAAGGAATTTTCATATATTAAAAAAATGTGACAATGTATTTACTAATATATCATAATGTATGTAATTTTATATTTAGTAACACACTTCATAATATATAGATGTATATGTGATCAGATATGGTACTGCATGTGTAATATATTGCAGATATATTTACTCATGCAGTATAAACACACATATATAAAGAAATATACAATATCAAATATTTTCTATATTTTATAATTATTTACATTATATGTGTTTCAACACAAGCACATCTGCATGTACTAGATTATTTAACAATGAGATTATCGTTGTGCTGAAACCTGCACAGCCACTACTTTTTTGATAAATCAGTTATAGTCTTAATGGTGCTTGACCAATCATCAGCCTAACCACAGGCCCTCTTCAGCACAATGGTAACCCCAAAAACTCAGTCATACCAGAAAACCTTTTTAAATTCCAAAATAATAGAACATTAAACACTAACAGATCTCCCCCTATATTAATATTGAGCAAAACATGTGAAACTTAATTTTTACATTTACTCTCCTTTAACAGTCAGAAGCAAAGCATGCTGGGAACTAAAAATCTGTTGTAACCACTGATTGTAACTCATTCTGTGAATGTGTGTATATATGTGTGTACATAGGCTACATTTACATTTATATGGGAACATATGTACACAATATAGGATAAAACTTTATGAATATTACATGTAATGCTATTTTTGTCTTCATTTCTAAATATTATATATGTATAAATAATATAGATGTATCAATATATTGCCATTAGGGGTTTAACGGTACATGTATTCGTCCCGAACCGTCGTGGCACGGATGTCATGGTGCAGTTCATGAAGTTAGATGACGAATACGATCCACACTCCAATCCAGAAGGGGGCGCACACAGTAATGCTTTTTAGCCTAACCACTTTTAACCAGCATTAACCACCAATAATCACAATAAGCTCTGTGTTTTGTTACTTTCGATTAGAAACAAAGTGCCATCTTTCAAATTCTGTTCATTTTATCACGAAATTCAAACAATAAATGTCGTTTTGATGCTTTTTGATGTGACATGACAGATCACTGTATACCCAGCTAACAGAATTTTGTCATAAGAACGTTCTCTAAATATTTGGTCTTGGTTCTGGGAACTTAAAAAACGTCCAGTTTTCTTGACGTTACACGTTTAGTATAATGTTCCTCAAACGTTCTTTCAACTTAATTTTGATTAAATATTCAACATTCTAGGAACGTTGATTTGTAACATTCCAAGAACATGAAAATGTTTAGTTTCCTTAATGTTAGTAGAATGTTATTTAAAGGTTAGCATGATGTTCCTGGAACATTCTTTCAATCATTCAAACACCTGCTGTGAACAAGCACTGAAAGAAAGAGAAATAAGAAAACAAACTACAACTTTCTTCAGCCACGGCCTTAGATGAACTGAAGATAAAAGACATTAAATCTCTGAAGATCTGATTAAACAACTCCACAAACAGCATTACCAGCTTCACTTATTACTGACCAGACTGACTTTATTTCTGTCACACGTCTACAGAAGTTCTTATGAGAATTAACAGGTTTAGATGTTGATGTCTTATTGAAAATGTTTGGTTTGAAGTCACCATCATGGAGATCAGTGATCAGCCCTGACTTTTGTTAAGTTGCTTGTTTATCAGCTTTTGCGGGTGTTTTCAGAAAACATTTCTGTATTAATAAAGCAAATTATCATGTCTGTTTTAATAACAGACAAATTGCTGCATTAAAGTGGTTTAAACAACTGCTTTCTCTCTAGCTTTGTTTACTTTTGGAATTTAAGTGTTAGGAGAAGGAAATAAACTCAAATGATGTGATAAAATTCATTAGTAACACTGAAGTGATTTGTGTAAGATTGTTTAAAATGACACACTTAGACATCAGCACTCATCATACAAACCTCAACAATGGTGACAATAAAAAAAATAAATAAAAAAAATCAGCTGCATAATTTATTCATGCCGCAATGCATGCTGGGAACCATGAATGTGTTTTGTGTGCTGGTACACCAATGTTGTGTTTCATATGCCGAATATTGATGTCTGTGAGTTTATAAATGACACAAAACCTGTTTGAAACGAAAAGTTAACAATGACAGTGTTATTTATACACTTACAGACTTCAACGTTCAGCATCTGAAACACAGCAACAGTGTTACAAATAATTTTTCACATTGGTTGAATTTGATACTTTGCAATAACATTTCAACTCCTTAAACCAGCGATTACAGCGATTCATTTGTTTTCTGAAACTGCAATTGCTGATAAAGAAGCAACTTAACAAAAGTCAAGGGTCAAGAGCTCAACTAAAGCAAACACTGATCTCCATGATGGTGACCTCAAACCAAACATTTTCATTAAGACATCAACATCTAAACCTCTGTTAATTCTCATAAGAACTTCTGTAGACGTGTGACAGAAATAAAGTCAGTCTGGTTAGTAATAAGTGAAGCTGGTAATGCTGTTTGTGGAGTTGTTTAATCAGATCTTCAGAGATTTAATGTCTTTTATCTTCAGTTCATCTAAGGCCGTGGCTGAAGAAAGTTGTAGTTTGTGTTCTTATTTCTCCTTCTTTCAGTGCTTGTTCACAGCAGGTGTTTGAATGATTGAAAGAATGTTCCAGGAACATCATACTAACCTTTAAATAACATTCTACTAACATTAAGGAAACTGGACATTTTTATGTTCTTGAATGGTTACAAATCAACGTTCCTAGAATGTTGAATATTTAATCAAAATTAAGTTGAAAGAACGTTTGAGGAACATTATACCTTATAAAAACGTGTAACGTCAAGAAATCAGGATGTTTTTTACGGTCCCAGAACCAACACCGAATATTTAGAGAACGTTCTTATGACAAAATTCTGTTAGCTGGGTAGGTGCCTCAGTTCAAACGGCAGGGCGGAGCGTGAGTGAACGCGATCATCCCTTCCTTTTCTCTACTACAGAATGAACATGAAGGTATGTTGAAAGATACAGTACAACTTACTGAAACGTATCATATCTCGTATATTCGTTCAATCATTGTTTCAACTGCTGAAAGATGCCAGTAAAACAGTTTGTAAACAAAATGTCACGTAGTATTACATTTAACGTTACCTGAGAAAAGCCATTCAGTGTCGACAGCTTGTTAGTTCACTAGAGAAATGAACTGTTTCGCTAAATATATGCACTATATGCCATATGTAATATAATTATATTTTAATTATATTTTACTTAACCTGTTAGTTAATGTAAGGCCTAATTAAATCCGTCATGAAAACAATGATTATATTTCAACAATGAATTGGAGAAACAGAAGTTGATGCAAAAACTGCCCTATGTGTAATTTACATGTTTACAATACATACATTTTTATTATTATTTGAGTGTTGATGATTGTAATCTAAAAATAAATAGCAACTGAATTTAATAATTTGGACTCTGTTGTTAATTGTTACCTTTATTATAGTAATGTTCAAGTAAGGGCTCCCTAATTGTTTACAGCATTAGACAATTTTAATTATAATTGAATACATTTAAATACAGAGAGATAGTTTGTTTAGTAAAACATTAATAAAAATTGTTTTGTTTTCTCACCCTGCTGTACCGAACCCGTACCAAAACGTGACTTCAAAACCGAGGTACGTACCGAACCATCATTTTTGTGTACCGTTACACCCCTAATTGCCATACATGGTCATTGCATATATTGCAGTGTATTGAAAAACATAAGCACTAGTTTCCCATATATGGAAATGTATTATGTAATATATCGCATTATATTTTGCAGTATATTCCCATATATTTATGTTCCGTAAGGGTATGCAAGTGCTTCATAAATTCTCAAAGAACAATTAAAGCACAGTGGATTTTCTGTTCTAGACTTGAGAAGTGTTGACACATCTGGTAATGTCCCTAATTGTGTGCTGTCGCTGTCATTGGGTGTGGGGGAATGTGTTGGGAGGGTGTTAGCTGTCTTAAGCAAAGCTCTCCACCACTGTGTCTCAACATGCAGCTTTCCCATTAACATTTCATCTGCATGCATTAAGCAATCAGTTACAGGTCCCCTGCCATGACTGTCAGCCTCATTACGTCGAAATCTTCCCAAGGAGTTCTTCATCCCTGCTCCCAAGAGAGCCCATGACATCGGAGCAGTAATAATGATTAAACTGCCATCAAATGCCTGGCTGGACTCTCAAGCCCTACACCAGTAAAGCTCACCGAGTGTTCAGCACTGGGCACTTTTTAGGTGTACTCATAGAAACGAGAGAGAGAGAGAATATGAAGAGAGAGGAAAGATGAATGTAATTTATGTTTCTGTAATAAATGGGTATTTCATGGTTCAAGGGAGGGCTGCTAATGCAGGGACGGGGTCTACTTGAAGAGTGACATTATTTTAATTGAAGAAAAAATCCACTCCAGGATGCATTCGAGTGTGTGCTGTCAGACAGAAAACGATCCAAACAAAGAGGGTGCTTGGATTCAATGGTGAATGTTTTATGCAGAAGAACTAATGTTCTGTTTGCAAGAAATATGTAGATGAGCTGCTGAGTTTGGAAGGATAATCCTGACAAGAATAATTTTTTTTTAGTTCTTTCCGCTGAAAACAAATACTCAATGAATAAAGACCTTTCAGGTCATTGACAAAGAATGTCGACTTTTTGACTAACAAAATGTTTGACTTACATTTGCTTACATAAGAGCTCAAAGTAATATTACACTGTAAAAAATGATTTTCATGATTTGTAACCAGAACATTTTTTCTTTTGTCAAATCAACAAGATATTAATGTGCTTCAGATAACATAAGATGATATTGAGTTTCTTTTTATTAAACCAATTGCCTTCACTGTATTTACTCAAATTTTTAATTTCAATGAACTCAAAATTTTAAGGCAACCAGGTAACTTATGTTTTTAAATGGTAGGTAACACACACAGTTTCTACCAATGTCATGTTAATCTTGAGTACCTGTAGAGTAGTATTGCATCCTTCATATCTCCGAAAAGTCTTTATTTTTATCATATTTATAAAAGATAGTTACGCTCTATCTATCTTTTATAGATACAACTTCTTTCCGAAAAAAGCTGAGCTCCTGGAAGGCGGAGCTAAAGAGTCACGAGCGCGCGCAGCTTTTGCGTAGAGATCGTCTGCTAGCTGCGACATCATTATAAATAAAAAGGGAACAAAAACGTTTGTGGTTTTTACATGTTATGCACTTGTGCGCCGATTGCCAACAAAACACAGACATTTGATGCAGTTTTACTCACCGCCCGTGATCTGCAAATCCAGTGCCGAAATGGGACTTGTTTACAAAGTATTCATCACCGAAATCCCGGGAACAAACAAACATACGTGCACAACTCCTTTGCTGCCCCAGAAAAACAAACTTCATCCTCTGTTCCCTTAACGCTGGGTTCTTTGGGAAGCTGAAAAAGGTAATCTTTCCCTCACAACCAAAATCACACTCCTTTGTTGACAGGAGCTGTGTCTCATTTCGGAGGCTGCGTCCTCTGGAGGTCGCATTTGAAGGCTGCATCCGTCATCAAGGATGTCTTATTTAAGAAAAGTAATAAAATTGATATTCATTGTGAGGTGTAAAATACTGTAATTTCTTTCTTACTTTGCAATCTAACGGTTAGCTATTTTTCTTAAATGAGACTGCCTCGATGATGTATGCAGCCTTCAAATGCGGCCTTCGAAGGGTGCAGCCCGTGAATTGGAACATAGCCATTGTTGAAAAATCTCTCGGCTTCTGTATCCCGAACGAAGCGCGTTGATGGTGCTCTTGCTCTCGCTCTGGGTGATGTGTGTGTGCACGCTTATCAGGGAGAAGAGCCTATACAAGGAATTCCACCCTTTATTATGTGATAAAGGGCCACAACCGGAAGTAGCATATTTGGCACAGAAATACTCTGTCATTCGTCCAACTCGTGTTTTGAAACTCTGGCCATGTTTAGCATGAGAATGCAACTCTTTAACAGTGTAAATAAGTCAGAATGCATGAAATAGCATCATTTAATTTAAGTTAAACCAACAGTTATTTTTTACAGTGTACTAATCATGATGGGTTTTTTTATTTTTTTATTTCACAAATTAAGCAATGGTTGTAACAACAAACACAAAAGAAAATTTATATTCAAAACAAAAGAAAATCATATTTTATGGAAATTTGGTGACAATAACACTAGATTTTCATAAAATATGAATGTTCTTAGATGGCTTCAGTAGTTTGTCAAAACACATACTGACATTATATCAATATATACATCAATTCATTATACCATTAATAAAAATCTTTCCCTTAAACCAGTGTTTCTAAAACTTTTTTTGCCATTCCACACTTTGGAGGTAGGGAAGGGTTCCGAGCCCCACCTGTCCCCAATTACCCAACAAAATGGTAATAAACTATGCTTTAAGTTTAACTGTTAAAATTTATTAACATTTATTTTATTTCATAGGCTTTATATTACACATTGTTTGGAGAACAGCACTGGGCAGGATGTGGAATAAAAGTGTTTAATGGATTAAAATTAATTTTTAATGTACAATAATTTTTAGAGTTTTTTATCCGATTAATCGAAAAGATAATTTGATTCAAAATAATCGTTAGTTGCAGCCCTAGTTCTATCCATGGGTTGTTTATTGGGCGGGGCAGATCTGATTGCGAGCTTGTGGTCAATAGTAAGAAAGAGGCGGGTTTAAGCTGATTAAACGATTGAAGAAGTTTGATATTCCACTGGAAGATCAAGTTATGACATTTTAGTTTCAAATTATGATGTCAAAAAAGGCTTAAAAATGAAACATGAGCATGGACGAATCGTTCACAATAAGATGGTAAAGCATGGTAAAGCATGGTACTCACAAAAAAAATCAAGAAAATTAGATTTAAACAATAAGACTAAACGTGTTGAGCTATATAACAATAATTAGTTTTCTGTCTATAAATATATCAAAACAGTTGTTCCCTTGTCTATTAAAACATGTAAATATTAAAGCGTCTTTGGTGTTTCCATGGTTTCTACAAAATGAAACCGGAAACCGAGGATAACGCGGGTATGACGCAATTGACAGGCGACTCCTCACACGTCCCGGAGCCTTGATTAGAATTGCAATTTTCTCACGATTTACAAATAGTTGCAAACATTTGGGATATTGTAAATACTCAAGTGAACAAAATATATAACACTGGCCTAGTGGTTTTTGGATATTTTACTGCAAAATTCTTACAAATTGCACCAAATGACCAAATTTCCTCCCGTTTGTCGCGCCCCACTTGTCATGTCTCTGTTCCCCACACTTTGAGAAACATTGCCTTAAACAATAAGCAATGATCTTTGGCATTTGAAGTATTTTTCTATGTTTTGTATTTTCAAAACACTAGCTTTTGGTAATTTCCAAGTATGTAATAAAATGTTTAGTTAGAATGAAACATTTTATTTTCAGTTTCTTGACTTTTTTTCATCACTGTAATTTTTGAACACTAATATATTTTTTTGAGAATGGCCCTTCCACATCTTTGATAACTTACAAGATGAATACAACAAGATTTTGTAGTGCTTCTTCAATCATTCCAAAGTGTAACTTTGCCGATTTTCAACCCACTTTGTATAGTTAGAATGTCGGTTTATGAACAAATGAAGGTTTACTTGTTCTCTGTGTTACCGTCCATTGGCCTAAAACAGTGTGTTCGTGGTCACTGAGTTTGAAATGTAGGCTACAAACACAGATTTTTCATTGTGGTGTTCTCTCCATATTTATGATTCTTTGCAGTCTTCAGTCACTGCCTACAACGAGCTGGATCATTCACTGGAAACTGAAAGTAACTCACTCCTGCTAAATGCTTACTCTTTTCATTATTACTAAATGTTTGCTAAGAAGTATTTAAGCAAGGCAGTATTTGTTTTATTGAAAGTCCATTTTTGTCAGCGGTGAAGTACCCCTTTTAATGTAAATGTACAGTAGTGTATATTTGACCTCTTATACAAAAAGCCAAGAAATAGAAGGAGATATGGAGAAAAGAACCTAACATAGTCATGTTCCAATCCCACTGCAGCATTAGCTCTTGACACAGCACAGCAGTAATTCTGGAATTGTTTCCACCCTTGGACGTGGACATCAGCAGAGTAGAGTGATTGTTTTGTAAGGTTTTGAGCAACCCCTTGTTATGATTGCCACTGGACTGACACTGGTGAGGTCCAGATCCAGGCACCTGTCAAAGCATGTCTCAAAAGATCCAGCTGTTTGGAGGAAGAGGCCTGTCAAAAAAACAAGACGAAACTGCACGAAAAATGCACCATAAATTGCACTGTTGACATCATTATTGCACAGACACAGCTATGACTATAATCTTGAGTTAAATTTATAAATAAATCATTTGAAAATATAGATTTTCCAGACCAATCTGACACAGCAACACTGGCTCAACAAATGGCATTTTGGGGCAGGGCTATTTGTTTTTCTGACAACTGGAAAATGGTGGGTGTGTCCAAAAACCTGTTTGCAAACAGCGTTATCTTAGTATTATTACTAGGATCGTATTTGTATTAAAGTATTTGTATTTTCAGTTTTTAAGTTTTAGTTTGTTTTATTTTATGATTATTTTGGTTTATGTGCTTTTGTCATTTTTTATTTTTAATATTTCTATTTAGCTTTAATTTATTTTTATTTCAGTTTTATTAATTGTTTTTAATCATTTTAGTTTTTAGTCATTTAATTTCAGTTAGTAGTCAAGGCAACATTTCTAGTTTTGGTGTAAATAATCAGAATGACTAAAAAAAAATCCACATCAGAAACGGGTAAATAAAAAAAAAAAATAAGGAAGGAATCTATGTAAATTAAATCTTATTTGCCTGGTCTTTTGAGAACAAAATGTTTTGACCTTGGTATTTTCAAAAGGGCGTGACATTTTTAAGAATAAAGTACAGCCCAATGACAACGTTGAGAACAATAAAGTCTTGTTTTGATGGTTCAAATACAGCTCAGAATCAGACCACACAATACTGGGAATTAAGAAGAGATGCTTCCCCGTGTAACATGTCAATCTGAATGACCGGAGGACAGGGAGCCTCTCTGGGCGCTCAGAGGAGGGTGGAACGAGTGGTGCTCAGCATTCATTAGCCACAGTTTCAGCAGTAATCACACTAGAATTCTGTCAATTACACTCATCGTCCAGACCTGGTGTCATCGGCCCATCAGACGGGATATTTTCAGCTCTGGGGTTCACAGTAAGGAGGACATGTCTCTGTCTGTAGTCCAGGAGAAATGACTAGATATTTCTGTGCCACAGCACAGGTAGCCAATCTCATATTTATAACCACATATAAGCCATGTGGTAGGCTGATTCCCCTGTAAACAGTGTAAAAAGTGCAACATTGCCTCAATCAATGTTCTGAGTTTTGGGTGGGACTACTTGTTTGTCTGTAATCATTGGCAGACAGGGGGAGTGTTCGGGAATGAATGAAAAGTGAAATGAATGAATGTATGCTCATATTTAGTCTAGAACTACAATAACCATCATGTTTACACAGCGCACACAACACCTCTGCACTTCTATCAACATGGGGACAAGAGAAATCTCAGTCAATAAATGGAAAAACAAAGTAACTTATTTGTAAATTCGTAACTCGCTTTACTTGTAACGCATTACCCCCAACGCTGCACATTAACATATCTCCCGCGTGAGACGTGGGGAAGGGTGTGGCCTGAAGATAAAAGGTTAATGATGCAGACATGATGCTAGCACGGGTCATGCATACTTCATTAAATAAATAATAAATAATAAAAGTTACTTTTGCTGAAATACTGACATGGAACAGTTTTGACAGTACGCTGATTGTTTATGTTGCTAAGAATGTTGTCCAGTGATACACAGATCCGTTCTGTGAAGAGATCATAGCCATGCTTTATCATAAATGTCTGAATTATAACTGTATTTAATCAATATGTTTAATGCCATGACCTTTAACACATTTTGCCCATTTGACATTATAATTATCATTTTGTTCTGGGTGATTTCTGGTGCCATTAAACTAATTTCAAAATATTGCATCTTTACTCAAGCCTAAGCTTTAAAATGTTAAAATGCATTATTTAGGTTTTATTTTGTTTTCACAGCTGAAATGTGAAATGAACCATAAAAAGTGACAAATGGACCATAAAATCATAAACATGACTCATTCCTTTAAAATGATCTATAGCCTACAGCATACATAGCCGTGGGAACATATTTTATCAGGGGGGTGCTGGGGGCGGGGCTTGATTTTGCAGGGCGGGGCCAGGGTAAGGTAAAAAAAAAAATCCTAATTTTAAATAGCCCAAATATATATATATATATATATTTCTTCCTTTAACAGTTCACTAATAAAAAATGTAAAAGTGTTCATCGACACTGGAATCTGCAATTTTGTAATAAGTTCCAGTCATCGGGTGCCGCGTACCGAAAGGCTTGTTTTCCAAATTCAGTTTGTGTGAGTGGAGCTGAGAGGATGTACAAATCCTGTGAGCGCAAAGAATGAACTCCAAAAGGGTTGTGTTGGCTAAGGGAGCAAAGATATGGAAGCAACTGACCCAAGATGGATTTATAAGTAAACAGGTACCAGTGCTTACATTTGCGTGTTGATAATGACGACCAACCGACTCTATTGTACAATAAACTGCATCTTGCCATATGATAGTACTTAAACTTTACAAAATTACCTGAAATTTGATGTTCTATTAGAATGCTTACAGGAGGTCAAGGACTGGATGGCTGTACATTTTTTAAAGCTTAATGAAAATAAAACCGAGGCTATTGTGTTTGGCCTAGAAAGTACGAAGTGGTTCAGTACTTAAATTCAACTGCCTTATCTGGCTCTACTAAAACCAAGGTGAAAAACCTGGGGTTTATTTTGGATAATGAATTAAAGATGGATAGTCAAATAAACACAGTTGTTAGATCATGTTTTTTCAATCTACATCTGTTAGCAAAGACTAAACCATTTCTATCTTTATCAGATTTTGAGAAGGCAATTTCAGCTATGTTTTTTTCTCAAATGGATTATTGCAACTGCCTTTATTATGGAGTTGATGGTAGAGCGCTAATGCGTCAATAGAGGAACATCCAAAACACAGCAGCGAGAATGATCAAGTCTGCAAAAAAACATGACTCTGTTACTCCGTTATTAATTTCACTAAAGTGGCTGCCAGTACGTTATAGAATTATTTATAAGATTCTCGTACTTGTTTTTAAGGCCATTCACAATTTAGACCCTGTTTACCTGGGATGCGTTTCCCAAAAGCATTGTTAGCCAACTGACATCACAAGTTCCGTCGTTACTTACAGTTCAACGATTTGGTGTTTCCCAAAACCATCGTTCAAA
Organism: Ctenopharyngodon idella; assembly: GCF_019924925.1. Lineage (NCBI taxonomy): Eukaryota > Metazoa > Chordata > Actinopteri > Cypriniformes > Xenocyprididae > Ctenopharyngodon > Ctenopharyngodon idella. Next base: position 17,861,390 of record NC_067234.1, read on the forward strand.
CGAACATTCGCAAACTACATTGCAGATTTGTGTGGTTGGAACGACAGCTCTCGAGCTGTGGTTAGAAGCATAGTTTCTTGTTTTTATGACATGAGGACTTAATAAATTGTTATCTTGAGCAAAATAAGCAAGCTGACATTAAGTACAATGTATATCTTTTATTTCGAATATATACAAATGTAATTTATATATTTTAGTTTGTCAAGAGATTTAAAGCACCATTTTTGAAGAGTGCGCATGTGTGTACGTGCTCTAGTACGCCAGAACAAGCATTTAAATTAAACTGGAAATAAAGCAAAATAACTGAGGAAAATGAGAATTAGTCCTCTAATGCCATGTCCATAATTTATAGCAAAAAAAATCTAGCATTAATTTGATCTTAAACGGATTAATTTAAAGAAGTTATTACTCACCACCTGCGTGACGTCATTCACCAATGTGGCTGAACGACAGGTTTGCGACAATAAGGTTTCGGGAAACAGTCGTGACTAGCTAGTTGATTTGTTCAGCGATGCGTCGTACTGTGGTAGTTCAGCAGCGAGTTACATCGTTGTTTGGGGAACGCACCCCTGTCTAGGATGGTGACAGTTTACACTCCCCCCAGATCCTTGAGATCCGAAAATAAATATCTTCTTTACGTTACTAAGACAAAATACAAACATAAAGGTGATCGAGCCAAATCTGTACTTGTGTTCAAAGCCATGTTAAAATCACATTTGCTCAACTCTGACTGTAAGTTTTAATGATGGAGTTTGATTTTTATTGTGTGTATGTTTTCTCTAAGGTTACAGTATATGTCTGTTTACATCGTTTTATTTGTTTTTTTCTTTAGCTTTTTTGGGATTGTGAAGCACTTTGGACAACCAACGTTGTATTAAATTGTGCTATATAAGAAGTACTTAAATGTAGTTTGGCGCTCAAGAGGTAGGTTCATAAGCTACAGAACGCATTTTTGCTTTAAAAAATGGAATGAATGGGGAATGCGTAAGATCTCGAAACGCAAAAACGCAAGGTCTCACGTTTGAAACTTATTTTAATTTGAGAGCCGTGTTTTTAGGACGCTGTGTCATGCGTGAGACACTAAAAAAGACACAAGACGCGAGTGCAATGGTCAAACACGTCCTCTAACGCGTTCTCATAGAAAAACAATGGAAAAGTACCTCTGTATTTCTTTTTCCAACAATGTCATGTCTACGTGAAAATACATTTGAAGTGTCACTGTCAAATGAGTTTTGAGACATGCTGCTCCTCAACCAGGGTTGCCAGGTTTTCACAACAAAACCCACCCAATTGCTTCTCAAAACTACTGCAACTGCGTTTCAAGGGGGTCCCACGGTAAAAATTTCAGGGGGTAAAATTCACGATTTTGGCAGGGTTCCCCTGGTGAAATTCACATTCCAGGGGTTAAATATCACGTTATTTGGGGTCGCTTCAACCTGCAGACGTGAAAAACAACCCACAGCAACAGTGTAAAAGTAGCCCAATTCTGTGACCTCAACCAGCGTAAGTCACGTCACAAAACTTTATTTGAAGTCGTGTCATCTTAAATTCCAATGCAGTGAAACAGCTGGCAGCAGGGGGTGCTGCGGCAGTTCCCCTGTGACAGTATATTAATATATTTTAACTCAAATTATTGTAACTGCACAGTCATCTGTCTATAATGTTTCCTATATTTTGGAGAAGTGGTTAGGTTTAGGAAAGGGGTGTTAGGGGCTCAAACGTTGATATAATAGTAAAATAGTTTTACACTTTAAATGTTCAAAAGTGCATGCATAAGTAGTGTTTTAGAAACTGTCAGTATGCACATATTGTACATTTCAGCATATATATTCAAACTATATTCAAATATATTAAAAAATGTTTGAGTAAATGTTGTGCGAATATATAAATTCTATTGAGTACAGGCTGCTTTAACAGAGTTTCAACAAATGTAAAATATAACATGAAAACAGTAATTGATAAGCCTGCAGTTTTACAGATCAGAATGATCGCTACAAAGCGCTACTTTGTCTTTTGAATTCAGTATTTATTGCTCCACTTATGAATTGAATAAGGGCCATATCAGTCTTGCATAAAGTGCTAACACTGAACAGCAAGACAATGCACATTATAAAGATAGGGGCCAATCATCTGTCATTCTACAATTGCTTTATGAAGTTCAAAGCTATTCTGACATCAACTGAAGAATAAAAGAGAGAAAAGATGTCCACGCAGATGATACAGGCCACAGAAATGTGTCCATGTTTTCTGACACCTCCCACTTCTGATCTGGAGCTGTCAGTCTCATGTGCACCGCTCTCTTATTCTATATCTGCTGATGTGTGTTTGATGTTTGTGCGTAAAAGAGTGGGTGTATTCCTCCATCTTTATTGTAGCGGAAAACATAGCTCTTTGTACATCAAAAGCCCTGTTCCACTGTTAGCCCACACTCCGCTGACACTGAAGAGCACACAGGAGGAGATGAGAGGAAGAGGAGGAGGAGAGGGGGAAAAACAGGGCCGTCAGAACGGATGCGAGGAGCGAGACTGGAGAAGCACCTGAGGGAGGGTGCATGGCGAGCACATCATTAGAACAATTTGCAGTGAGAGCCTGATTTCAAAAGGCGTGCTAAAGCCGGATACATTTCACTGCTGCATGAACTACACTGGAAGAGAATTTGCAAAAGAAGCAAATATTTAAATAATATAAATTGAATGTGGATATGAAGTCAAAATGTCGATAAAATACAAGTAAATACAATTAGCATGATATTTTATGCAATACCATTGTATGAGTTAAACAGCAATGCACTCAAATAGTCTGAATTAGAATTTAATAAGATGCATATAAAATATTCCAGCATAAGAAATATACTTGCATGATAACCTGCATGATATAAATAATAAATAAATGTCACAAAAACCTATCAACAACATACAGTTAACAAAGACAGAAAATTTAAAGAAGGCATTGGTTCTACATACAATAGCTTCTTGACATTTTGGGCCTAACAAAACAAACTTTTACACATCTGGAGACTGCAAACTTTGTGTATTTTTTTTATCACTTTTTTGGGTGAAAAAAGTTACCTTTCAAAGTGGAACTCAACACTGCGTTTTTAATTTCCCACAGGATAGGGAAGGTTTTCTTGCACATTCGGTCTTTTCAGTGTTTAATTCCAATTAAACTTAGACTCCATTTCATTATGACCTCAAATTTAGAGTAGAATGTCAATTTATTATTGGAGACTGTCCTCCAAAAAAAAAACAACCCTATAGGTCATTTTTCAAGCACCTTATTACAACTTATATTTATGTTTTAAAGTCATGCACCCTCTAGCTGACGTAAAAAAAATGACGTGCTACATCTGTCGTCATGAAATGAAGTACGACTGTCCTTACCAATCAAAATGCGTGTTCATTTAAATGCAATGTGTGGACTTTTTACACCATTTCTCCTATTTCCATTTAGCAAAACTCATTTATTAACAACTACACCCACCCCATCCCTAAACCAACCATTAGTGACTTATAGTGCATATACTCTTTATGAACACATGCGTTCCCTGGGGTCGAACCCACAATCACATGATCGCATATTGTTATTGCAATGCTCTGCCAATTGAGCAATGCGAAACCTGAAGTATGATGCAGATAAAAGGGAACAATGCATTAAAATGAAAATGTCCTGTTGTCTATATTAGGGGCGCAACTTTAGTAAACGCTCTTATGGGTCGTATTTCAGGGAAGTGACAAACGACCTATATGGTCTTATTGGTTGGAGAACATGTTGTATTATTGACCATTTATATGATAATTTATCTAGACATTTGATTATTCTATTTAACTCTACTCTTATTGTACTCCTTCATTCGGATTCCTATAATGCGTCTCGCACCGGCCGGGCATACGATCTCATACTCACAATCTCGTCAGTCTTGGTCATTAGACAGAGGCGATGACTAATATTCTAGAGGCTGTACCCACTTTGCTCATTCTAGAATACGTTTATTTAGTCCCCATAGATCTGAACACACTGAATTAAGGTAAAATTACTTTTAACCAGAGGTCATGACCATTACCATAAAATCAGGCTGACCAATTTAGCTTCCTCTAATGGTAACTTTACATAATCACACAGTGGTTTACCCACAGACACTTAGTTAGAATAATCTTACCATAAGCAGAGGTTTAGATTGGTCTAGAAACACTCTGTTGGTCTAAAAGGAAAAACCCATTATTAGCCTACACAGTCTAAGTGTAGGCTACATGACTAATGCCAATGTGTTAGTCGGAGCTCTAAAATATCAGTTGGTGTACTGCTCCACCTAAACTGTACTTTAGTCCGTTACTAACCTGAGCGTAGATTTGTGGGGTTATGAGTCAAGAATTTCAGAGTAAGCCAGAATAAAATCAAATGTAACAATGTATTAGTCAGGTAAATGTATCATGCCAATTACATAATCAATTCAAAGATGATCAATACAAAACATCAGATGCTCAGAAACAGAGTAAAAGATGCATACCTGACATTAGGAAATACACATTGCTGAGTGTCTGAAGGACAGCAGATCTGACAACAGACTCGCCCTGAGCCTCCTGCAACATCTCTTTATATATTCACACCAAGACAGAAACTTCTTTCAAATGGAAACATGAGTTCACAATGGGAATTTGCATTAATCAGGGTTCTAGACTGAGTAGTTTAAACCTTTTGGGGACAGAAGGCCATTTGCGTGAAAGACCCTGTGTTACGTCCTTTTAGATGTTTTTTCGTTTGTTTGGTTAGGGGAAATTTTAGAAGTAACATTTGAAAGTTTGTGTGTGCATATACATGAGTGGTAAGAAGGCCGAGGGACAAGAAAACTCTGTGTAAGGTGTTTATTGTTCAGTGGTGCACAGTGCTCAAGTGAAAGGGTGTAGTCAAACAATATTTACAGTATTTACAATATACAGAAAAACAAATAACAGTTAACAAAAACAAAAACAGAGGTGGGAAGGGGAGCTCGAGAGATGCCAACTCAAAGAAAGAAATAAAACAAAACACAGCTAATTATTTTAACAAACTAAACTAACTACCCAAAAGAAAATGTAGAAAGAAAAGGTCTTCGGCGTAGAAATCTAAACTACTCTGTCTAACCTAAAAAGCGAAAAAAGCATACAGTGGGTGGCACTCTCTCCTAAACTAGTGTGTCTAATACAGAAAAGGAAATGTCTTACGTGTGCACAATGTATGTCGCGCGACTTACTTACCTGCCCACACCTTCCCAGCCTCACACACAACGTGATGACTGTTGATGGTACAAACAAAATCAACAAAGGACTCTTCAAACAGGTAATAAACACATACAATTTACAATGAACAGTATCAGGACAAAAACAGCGCAATAAACCACACACAAGCAAACAACCAAATAGCAAAAGCGAAAACAGCTGGAGACGCGGGGGAGATACAGGGTTTTAACCGGGGCGTTGAAAGATGATTGGCAGCGTGAACCGGGGACGTCATCAGAGTGACAGGCCGATGGACCAATGGGATCTGGAACACACAAGACAAGACTACCACACATACATAAACATGACGCACACGCAGCGTGCGTAACACCCTGTGAAGGTGGACACGCCCATTACAGAGAGCAAAATATCTCTAAAATCTTAAAACCTTTATTACCTTCTGGTTTACTTCTGTGGGAATGAGACCTTTGTACCAGTCGCACTGAGACATTTCAAATGATACCAAACACGTTTAATGTTGTATGAAAACTGTTCACATTAAACCATATAGATTTTGGGTGAATTTCAGGTCATCTCTGCATGTAGAGAGAAGAGATGGGGGAAGAGGGGGTGAAGGAAAGGAAATGTAGATTAAGGCAATGCTGAGGTGATTGACTCGGTGTGATTGTGTTTCAGATGGGGATGCTAATTTTGCAAGAGAGAGTTCAAATGTTAATTTCCTTTGTTTTCTCAAAGAGTAGCCCTCTCTTGGTCCAGACAGTCCAGCATCAGTCTTACAATGCTATGGGGAATGCCATCAGCGTGACCGGCGTCTGAAGCACATGTGAACACACTCCACTTTTTTTTTTTTGCAGTATGAATATTAATTGTCTTTTGAAAGCAACTTTCCTTTTTAGCTAATGTCATCAATGTCAATTTTAAGTTTCAAGTCCAAATGTATATTTTTTATCCTTACTGAACATCCGGTTTCTCTCAAAAATATTACAAGATGTTGAAAAAACATCTAGTCATACGTACGCCACCTCTCTTCCATGATCTGTCATACAAGGTGCCAGATCAATATAAGACAGAGTCCTTCCTTTCATCTTTCCCATCACACATCAGTCAAAGCACCTGTGTAAATAACCACCCACCAAAAGCTATTAAAACAAAACACCCTCCCTCTCAAAGCCATGGACTGGGAATTTCAGTTATGATGGGGTCCTGACACTTAAAGAGAGAAGGGGATTTGACTCTGGGCTTTGTCCCACCTAATCCCAGATTAATTGCACTCCAAGGATGTGAGAGGTTTGGATGAATACATGTATCATATCTATGGCAGCTTGGTTTCGTCTCCCTTATGTGTGCATTTTTTTTCTTTTTTCTTATGGAACGCATCATAGCTGTTCATTGAAACAGCTTTTCTGAAATCATGCCCGATGGGATTGAAGTATTTCTGAAAAGGTTTGAGTCTGTTGTTTGGACTGAGCTCTTTCTTTGCCTCTCGGGGCTATTGTGATTGGAAGGTGTTCAATAGAGATATGGCTCCACTGACTGACAGAAGCGGGGTCCTGAAGACTGGCCATCAATGCATGGCAAACCCAGGTGGAATTGAGAGTTGCTGCTCTCTTTCAGTCAGACATCATACAGCTCCATCAAAAGTCTATTCTTCTCATTTCAGAACAAACACTGGTCACTGGTTTGCACTGCACAAAAGAGAGTCCTTCAGATGAATAATCTTGAATCTCAACTAGAAATTTGTCCTTGAGTGTAAGTTAGAATGTAACCCAAATATCAAACTGACAGTCTATAGATATGTGATATTATGTGTTTATGTGAGTATTTTTCCCCCCAACATGCTCTTTTGAGGAAACGCCACTTTAATTTTCAAGCAAATTGTATCCTGCACCACCAAAGTGGCACTCTTGTATCATATTCAAATATTTACCATTTAATAATTTTTGTGAATGTATATATTTTTTTCCAGGCATGTGAATAGTTTTTTGGGGGGGGTCTAACCTATCTGAGAGTTGTATAAAAAATATCATTAAAAACCATACTGTGTATTGTAAATAATATAATGATAAATGATAAGCCTATTTAAAATTATTTCTCATTGTCAAAATATTAACTGATAAATGTGAAACATGAAATGTAAGGAAAAAAGAAGCAATATCCAAAACAGGAAGAAAATGGACTAGAAATAGGAGATAAACAACAAAATAATAAGGTCAATTTTTAAAGATATTTAAAAAATATTTTACTAACTAATAGAATTTAGTATAAGAAGTCAAAGGCCATACATTCCAGGGTACAGTAGCGGTATGCACCTTTTTATGCTCATTGTAATCCAGCATAAAATGAAGAAGAAGAAGAAGAAGAAGAAGAAGATGAAGAAGACAATAATAAAATTGTTGCCTGTAATTGTGTCTACGCCATACTAACATGGAATGTGCAAAGGCCATCAGGATATTTACTTACAAAAACCTTGGTGGCTTAATTTTTTTTTGCCGAGAACATTATGAAAATGAAGCTGCGCCAGTAATCATGTTTCACTCCCCTTTCAGTTCAGCACTGGAACTGAGGGAAATGGCAGAACTAAATGGATTTGCAAAGACCTTGATAATCAGAAGGCCATGCTAATGTTTGGCTTGGATTTGCACATGGATAATGTCCCTTTTGTTCAGATGTGAACCAATAGAAGAGGCTGAAGAAAGCACAATACATGTGGAAAAGGGACAGAAGAGTTTGGCTGTCACAGACACATCCACTAGACGATTAAATATCCAAAAATATAAATATACTCACCTTATAAACGTTTTTAAGTCTGACATGTTCTGACAAAAGCGACTAACAAAAAGGTTAATAAAGTCCAATTAGTTCAGTTGTCAGTATCTTGTGTAACTTGCGATTATCCAAATTGCCTCTTTTGATAAAATATGAAAAATCATGTCGTTTTTCAGTGGTCTCTATTGGGGGTAAAGCATTCTAATTAATATTAATCCATTAATCCACAAGCATATCATCTCATGCTGGTCTATTTCACAAGGAACGCACAAAACAAAAAAGCCTATCCCCTGAGTATCGTACCGTACAATACCAGTGAACAATTATTTCCCTACACAGTGAAACAGCGATGATGTGCTAAACAAAAGGGTTGAGATAGGCATCATGGGTATGAAGAGATTTATGGCAATGCTTATCTTAACTTAATAAATATGTAAATGATAGCACAAAAAGGCCTCCGAATGCTAATATGCTTATTGTTTGGGGTGAAACCGACTTTTATATTTGAGGCAGGGATCATTTGTCTTAAGAAAGAATTATTACAAAAAATTAAATTAACGGCAATGAATGTAGTGGTGCTCTAACCCCACTTTGGTTGGAGAATAAGTATCTAGGCTTTCTCCAATTATCCTCGCAAACATAATAAAATAATTGCAGTCTGGTTATTGTACATCTGTCATATATCCGCTCATGTGTAATTTACATGAATTGAGTCTATGCAAATGGCAGCAGTAATGACTTCAGAGACATTGTTATGCCGTAATGTTCGCTTTACAAACCTATTTAGCAATCAAGTGGCCACAACGCACTTTACATATCTGGTGTTAGAAAAAGTCTACTCAACATCGTTTGGCAACCTTTCCCACCTTCCATGCATTAGACTGCATTCATCAGCGTCACAATCAATTTGCATACAATTTATCTTCCCACGCCCAGTCAAGCACTGTCGCAGCACGAAGGACGCACAAGCACAGAAACCTATGCAGCGCTCTCATTCTCATTTCAGGGGACTTTAATTCAAGACCTCTAAATTGCTTTGCATGTGTGCTGGGGGACAAAAGAGGCTGCCAGTGTGAACCACTATCATCGGCCAGTCCGCCAGTCACCGGATCTCATCTAAATGTTGTTGAGGGAGTTGAGTTTTCAGAATACACTAAATGTTTATGTTAAATGCTGCTGTCTTCAGATCTGCAGTAAACAGGCCCTCATCCATGTTGTGTTTTGCATCTAAATACAGTCATTAAGTTGCACCAACAGTTGTTTTCCTTTTCTACTTTCTGTTTTTTTTTTTTTGGGTCGCCATTTATTTATTTATTTATTTAATTATATAAGTGCAAATGTATGTGCGGCATGTGTGAGTTAGACACATTTGTGATTTCCATAATCATTAATTTAGAACATCAGATTTATTTCTTTTCTTGCCTCTCTCAGCCACTGTTTATTTATTCATTCATTATTTATTTATTTTGCGTCTGTGTGGATTTATGTGTGTGTGTGTGCGCTGGGATTTGTGTACACTTGTGCGAATTACAGAGGCACTACGCAGGCGGCAGTGTTTTTTAGAGCTGATAAATATGTTGGTACTTTCTTCAGAAGCATACAGTGACTTACACTTCCAAACAACAGACCATAAATCTGACGAGAGGGCTTATAGTGCTATCAACACTTATGTTAACAAGTACAGATCGAGTATTCAACCTAAACTTTACATGAGCTGATATGATAATCATAATGAAAAGGAAAGAATCGAATCTGCTGAGAGTGATTTCCTCACATTATATAGTATATCTCTATCAGTGCATCACATTTCGAGCCTCATTAACTGTGAAAGAAAAAAGATACTCTGTTAGACATGGGTATAATGAAATGCTCCAGATTGGGGACTAACTTTCCTCTTCAGTGTCTATGGTGGTTATTAAGGGGTGATGTCTGAATCAGAATAGATGATATAAAGTATGAAGGACAGAATATGCTATATGTTATTTTATGTACTGACTTTTCTTAAGCCAAAAGGAAATATTACCGTTATTTATAGTACATTAAGTATATAGTATCATTTTAAATGGTCTGTGGATTTTGTGCTTGTGTAAATGTTACAGTAGGGTAAGATGGAAGAAGGCGTATACAAGGTATAAACACATATATATGAAGTCTCATTAATATGGAATACTAAATCAATATTCCATTTAAAGTTTTGAAAATAACCCCATGAATTACAATAAATTTCAATTAGCCTAAAAAAAAACAAATAGACACAAAAACCTTGGATATTCAACAAATGCATAAACATAAAACTGCTTTGTCTGACTAAATCTCAAAAATATCGATTTTCAGATTAAATGATAAAATTAAGAGATATCCATATGTTGAGATGAGATTTTGTGCCATCTATGGTCAACAAAAAATAAGAAAAAAATATGCTGCTTCATATGTTCACAAACCAAATAATATGCCAAATGTGAAACTATTTTTAATGCACTGTAAATGTTTCAACTACTGTCACCTCAGGAAGGTGATGCTCATGTATGATGTGATGTCACCCCGCAGCTCATTTCTAATTGGTTCAGCCAGTGATGTTACAACTCACCCCGTGTCACACACTCCCCGGTCTCCCCCTACATGTAGGCTACGTCTCTTCTTAAGTAACGGATTCCTTGAAAGTGCTGCTGATGCTCGTGTCCCAACTCTCTCCTCCTGGTGTGGTCTGGTCTCGCTCTCTTCTTCGACGCATGCGCACACAGGCAGCGCTGTCCTGCTTAAAAACAGCTGGGCTCTTACGTGCGTTCACATAGAGAAACGTGGGGCTGCAAAGCAAAGGGGACACGGCAACGGATTTAGATAAGGATTATCGCTGTTATAGTGGTTTCACAGCTATGCAAAATAAGAAAATGCAAGAGGATTAGTGACACACATCAAGTGGAGCAAAATAGCAAAACAGAGTGAGAAAGCGAGATGCGACTCGCCTCGGAGATGAAAGAGATGCTCATGTTCATGAAGAGGTAATAACCAAAGGAAATCTCTGAAACACGTTTAATATGCTATAAGATTTGTATTCTTCACTGCCGAGGAGTAGTTGATGAAGGTAGGAGAATTTCGTATGCTTTAAAAAAAGAGAAATGTCTTAAAAAGCTTTTTATCCCAACCTAACTATTGTTCTAATGTTTAGACTATGTTTTAATGCTTTAGACTAAATGCATTCCAAAGTTTACGTAAATTATAAAAACGTCACTTTTATGCGCCAATATATCTATTTAAGTCATGGGCAATTTTGTTAAAATGAATGCAAACAAGTGTTTATAACTGATGCCCAAGTGACTGATCTTACTGTTTCTGTTTTTAGGATTTGTGCTTAAATTCAGGAACATTTTGCATACGCATATGCAGTCTGTAGCTACTACTCCTTTATAATCTAAAAAGTAGAAATAGTGTTTTAGAATAAAAGAAATGGCTGTTTTAGTGTAATTGGTTAAAACCGATCCCTCAGAACTGACACAACAGCTTGGATACATTTACAAATATTGCATATATTTATTATTTTATATTTATGATCTATTAAGCATTATAGAAGTAATAATGTTTTACAGTTATTAATGGAAATTACTCAAGTATAAAAACCTAGCTTTTTAAATAGGGTTGGCTGAGAGTCTAAATGGGGATCCCTGGGTCTGTAGATAAAGGAATAAACCTTTTTGCAAACATTTGCAATAATTTTCTTATAGACCATTGATAAGCTTGGGTTTGCTTTTGTGCTACAGCACATAACTGTTATACACAAGGTCTTATGGAGTCGTGTGTATAAATATGATGTGCTCAGTGATAGGATTTGTCCATAAGAGCTGAATTATCTGACAAACTGCACTAACATGTGTCTTTTGAGTGCACCCAGATGCCATAGATTTCATTAGTGCTTCCTTCCCTCATCCTTCATCATTATATCGGTTCTTTATGGTCATGAAAAAGGAATATATCCAGACTGACTGTAAATGAGTCAGTCTTCAGCATTCATGTCTCACAGGCTTAATCAAGATCATTTTGTCATGGTTGACCTTTCAGCCGCATACATTTACCGCCTATGGGGCAAACCGCCTCATCTCCAGAGAGGCATTTGCCATAGAATTATGTATGAATACATAATCCTTCATGATTGCATTACATCAGTGTGCTTTTACTGTATGTCATACTGTCCCTTTTGTTAATTTCTCTCCCTGCTCCAAAAAAATGTTAACTTGTGCCTATATACTTACAGTAGCTACATATGCTATAAAAGTAACGACAGACCTTTACATGTTTGAGAAAAAAGTGCTCAAAGGTTTTTTTTGTTTTTTTCAGCATGTGATTACATCTCCAGCTACAAGGTCAAGTCTCTGAATAATAATTACAGTGAGACTTACTTTAAACCAAATGAAGCAGTCAGATAAAGTGATTATTCAGCCTTGAACCAGGTCTCAATTCATATAAATACCTTTATATTATTTTGATTAGACTGTCTTTTCCCATTTAGATTTCCCATGCTTTGACCAACCACTGGTGACTGCAGTGTTCTCCAGCCTCACTAAAACCTATTCTAAATAATGAATGCATGGAGGGTGGTTGATTATGCTTCTGGAAATATTTTCTGGCCTTAGCACAGTTTGCAAAGGACAGTCTTATTTCCCTTTCCGTCTCCCGTGGTCTCACAAAACTGACAGAAGCATTCTAAATAGACTGAACGGACTGTTTTTGCCATGGTAATTATAATTTATTTGCATATTTTGGAAAGTCATTGAACCATGTTGTAATTTTGATCTTGGGCTTTGGAAACCAGTTAAATTCTCCAGTTAAAAACTGGGGAGAATCACTAAAAATGATCTGATATCATCATTTATTTGCATCTACCTCAAAAAACACTCTTTAATCATTTTTTAAAATACAAAAAGTGTGTTTGCCTACACCATGCATCTGGATATGTGATATTATAACACTCTTCTTCATCATCTTGTTATGCTAAGAACCGTGGCTATAATAAATTGCACAACATCTGGAGATAACACGAACAGTCTTTAATATAATAATTCAAAAACAGGAATACACAGGATAATATCACGGGGAGAAAACACACAACCACTTAACTAAAGATGACATGGAACTATGAACTGAATAAACTGAGGGCTCAAATACTCAGGGAGAGTAATTGAGGTAAAACAGAACAGGTGCAGGAACTAATTAACAACAAAAGAAACTAACAATGACTGGGAACTCAAAACAAGCACCGGAAACAGCAAAAAACACAGCAAAACAAGCACAGGAAACACAGTCAAAACAAAACCAAAACAGAACATACACGATACATACTCAGTCCAAATGAGGAGGGAGGGTGGGGGCGCTGTGGATGAGGACTTAGAGCAGGTGAATGCTGGAAACAGGAGAAGGTAACGGGAGAAAACTAGGGCGGTGATGATGGTGGGAGGAGCCAGGCAGAAGAGGAGAGCAGGACTAGCCAGATGGGGACCCAGAGTACAGCCAGGATGAAAGCCCACGGCAGAGTCGAGGGAGGAAGGAGCCATGGTGGAGACTTGGCTGATGAAAACAGGGGGATGACTGATGGAGACTGAGCCGATGGAGGTGGAGACCCAAACAAAGACGAAAAGCCAATGTGAGCATGTGACACCGATGGTACAGAAGACCAAGGCGGAGCCACAGCGATGAGCATCCAAGGTGCAGCCAGGGTGCCAGAGGACTGAGGTGGAGTCAGTGGGACTGAGGACCAAGGCAGAGCCAGAGGGAATGTGGTGCCTGATGAAGCCAAAGGGCGCAGGCAGAGCGATGTCTGACAAAGGGGGAGCCAGAGAGACAAGGGAGCTTGGTGGAGCCATAAGGACGATGGTCCCAGGTGGAGCTGAGGGAAGGAGGAGCCAAGGTTGAACCGACTGGTCAACAAGCCGAGGTGGAGTGATGGGCTCAGCGGCTGGAGGCAGAGCCAGGGGATCCTATTGCCAAGGTGGAGTTGGTGACAGGAAGACCTGAGGCAAATCCACACAGTAGAGTGGAGTCAGAAGAGGGGCCGAGGAGTTGAAGGAAAACGGCAGAGGTGGACCTGACGGACTGGCTGGCTTTGGAAGAGGGGGCGGGAGAGGGAGGCTGGGTTCTTCTTCTCGGGAGAGGGAGGGAAGTATCTTCTTCCAAACTGCATAAACTGCAGAGGCCTAACTCAGCACACCCTCAACAGTGGGAGTGTGGGCAGGGCTTTTCTCCATACCCTCGTACACTACGAACAGCCCCACGGGGGCGGACAATGTTGCCGGCTCACACACCTGGTCAGACTCACTGTGGGGCTCTGGCACCGGGGCGATGGTTGGCTCAGCCCTCATTTCTGGCTCTTCCATCCGGGCAGGCTCGGGCTCTCCATCTGCGGTGGACTCTGGTGTTTGCTCCGTGCAGAGTGGGGGGTGGGGGTGGCTGGCTGGGCTCTGGGTTCGGAGTGGGGCTGGTGATGTCCTCCTCGGATGATGGATGGGGACCCGCAGTTCACCAGCACCCATTCCACAAACTCGGCAAATGTCCTCCAGGACCAACACCAGGCAGACGTGCTATTGTGTGCTTGTTCAGGCTGGTGTGATAAAAGACAAACAAAGAGCGATCCGGGAAATAAGTGAGGCACGCCAGTTGTAGAAACCCTCAAGTGTGGTCCTCAAGGGATTGGGGACAGCAAGTCCGTTCTTCTCTTCTTCATCTATATCTAAGTGAAACAGCTACTCGAACAAGGAAAAAAATGTAGGGTGGGACTTGATTTTTCCACAGGGAATTGATTGGATCATTGTTCCAACCTTGTGCTGAAAAACATGTCATCAGAAAAGAAAAGAGATGTCACAAACGAAAAAAAAATATATATATATATTTCTCAAAATATCTTTTTTGTGTGTTCCTGCTATCCCTTTAAGTGCTTATATACTACCTTTACTGTTGGTTTAGGAACTAACAAAAGTGGGAGAAAGGGTAGTGAAAATGCAGCTTATTAAATTTCATTGTACAGAACCAGGAAGGAGAGTCTGCACAGATGAAAGACTTCACAGTTGATTTGTGATGAGAAGCCACTACATTTACTTACCGCAGCAGCTGAAAAAAATGAAGACATTACAGTCGAGAAAGAAAGAGCTACGTTTCTTGGAATGCAGTGTCATCCTCTGCAGCTGATGGTGATGAGTTCCTGCAAAATACATGGAAATAATGCTGCAGTCTTGTCAGTTTGTGTCAGGGAGGACCACTGTATATGCATGTGTGTGTTGCGGTATGCCAGGACTTGCTTTATCTCCCAGAAGAGGCCACAGAATGATCACACTTACTTGTCTGTGGTCTGTGGGTGTTAAAGTGCTCCAGTGTCAGTACTTCGACTACACCGCTTCGTGCACACATCCGTTGTAGTTTAGTGGTCAATAAACCGGTGTCCAGGGGCCAGCAGTCGCCATCTTTTCAGCCAGCATTTATTGAGCGAATTTTAGTTATAGTGCCTTGTTTATGGCCTGGCTATAAATCTCCAAATGTAAATGTGCCTCAAGCAACACAAAGCATAAATAATGAAAGACAGACTATTCCTAACAAAATTTTAATGCATTGTCTAATTTATCTCCTTTCCTCTCTTGCCGCTGTAAGTGTCTAGTAAATACTGGACGTGAACCAGCGAAATAGGACACGTTTGAAACATATATGCAAAAATAACGAGTATATGGACTCACAATACACTTATATATATATATATATATATATATATATATATATGTGTGTGTGTGTGTGTGTGTCTTATTTTGCAACAGGCTTTGTATGTTTTAACCAAAAACTCAGTTGGATCAAAAGCAAAATCAGACCAAATTAACAAATAACAGTTCAGTTTATATGGAGCTTTTGGACACTGCAGTGAAATCAATCCCTGCAGTGGATGATCAATAGTTTGAGTAGGCTGTAAATAAAGTGATTGACAATCACCTGCAGTTCAGCTCACAGCTGGAGGTTCCTCTTTCTTCTGAGGATTTGGATTAAGCATTACGCATGATTTTTCAGCCATTTAAGTTTTGCAGTTCAAATCAGATGGACATCTTCGCCAAAATATAGGCAGAATTATTCATTTTATATGATAAAAACTCTACTAAATAGCATGGTGCATATTTGCTTTATTTTCATTTCCTTTAAATATTATGCTAAATAAAATGCAGTTTTCATTAGTGAAATCTTAATTAGTCATCACGACTACTCTTGGGAACTTAGCATATATTATTTTGAATTCGCTGACAGACTGCCAATCAGTGAACTGCAGGAAATGTGTCTTTAAATCTCTCTGATTAAATTATTCAACGCTGGTGTGTGATGCTGAGCAAGATTATTTTCCAGAACATATTACAGAATATAACACACATTACTACTTACTAATTTTGAGATTTCATTTGCACTGCAGTATAGAGTGGAAAAAAGTGATCTAAAAAAGTGCTTCATGTGGTAATATCTAAATTAAACGAAATCATTCAAGCCAAAATATTATTTAACATCACTGAATCATTCTAAATACATTAGGTTACACTAGCCAAACTAAATGTAAAGGTTAGATCAGGAAGAAACAGATTCGTACAGTAACAATTGCAGGTTACCACTTTTTTACAGTGCATTGGAAAGAAGAAAGAAGAAATGCATTACATTTTAAGCCTAATATGAAATGCCCCCCCATTTCTTGGATTTGGCCTTGAATATATATTAAAGGAGGACAGATTGGGGTCACTGCGGGCCAGGGGAACAGCGGGCCACCTGTCATATGTCTACCGCCCCACTGTGACACTCTTTAGAAGCAAGATTATGACTGTGGAAACCTGCTTCGCTTAAACATTTTTTTACTGAAATGCTTCATTCAGAGATATTGAAGAGGAGCACATAACAGCCATATGGCCAGAGATGGTGGCAAGATGCTTATATGAGAGAAAAGAGAGCTTTCCAGGCAGCATCTGAGCTCCAGGGTCAGTCCCATCAGCCTCTGAGATGGAAGTGTGGCTGCCCTGCTGTAAGTGAGATGATAACACGCTGGGAAAGCAGATGAAGACAAATGAGTGCACCAGTCTGGACATACAGCACCCGCTCGCTGCTGTCCACCGACAGCCAGGAAGACTCAGCGCAGTGCTATTACAACTCAAGAGTTTTGAGGCATATGCCACTAGAGCAACAGCAAAATATACTAATAAATAAAACATCAAATAAAGGCGAATAGCGTTAGATTTCGAACTTGATGCCCTCTGAAATGCACCGCGGAGTCGTCAGACTTCCCTGAACGGAAATGGAAATGACCTTGGCTCTGCATTATTATTCATAAATGCATTTGTTTCTGTGTGAAATGCAATACCATTTACTAGCAAGCACACAACAGAGCGAAAAGAAAAGATAAAATAAGATGAATTATGTGTCCCACGCATCGCACTGCTATAACATTCATTAACGGACCATCCTTATAATTAATCGAGCCACCTCCCTTTGGCTTCATTAATTACAGTTATTTAAAGTGAATAATATTACAACAACAAAAAAAACAAAAAACTTGGGACTACTGCCAAATGCTCCGGTTTACCAAGATGATGAGAAACTCATCTCTCATAAACATACCGTGGCCTCATTTCAGGTTCATTTTTCAAAAGTGATTTTCAACTGAATAGATCTATAGTGGAAAATTCCTAGTTGAGTAGGATTCATGCATATTAAAGCAGTGAAGGCATAGCACCTGTTAAAGATGATTTCATAGAACAGGTATTTTCATTCTGAAGCAAAAACTGCTGAGCATCAGCTATCAGTAATGTACCATATAATGAATGAACCCTAATGAATGAACATAGCAGCAAAAACAGCTAAAAAATAAAGAAAATAAATACTGTTTGGGAAAATACTGTAGCTAGTTAGTTGTAGTACCTTGATTTTATTATGCCTAATGTTTGAAGATTTAATAAGTATTTGATTGCTTTCTACAGAGATGAAAGAGGAAAAGAAATAATAATTCATGTTAGTAGGGTTTGACATTAAGTGCCTGTGTAAGCACACAAAATCTACCCTAAGGCAAAACACAAAGCCCTACATATGTGTTTTTTAATCTCTTTCAATATATATTCAGTATATATTTATATATTCAATAACTAATTTTAGGGAGTGTATGTATTTAAACTTGGGTTGTCAGTCAATTAAAAATTGTAATGGAATGGAATACATAAATTAAAAAGATTTGCATTAGGTCCGTATCAATATTTGCTAGGGAAAAAATAGAAAAAGGATTATATAAAAAATACTGAAGTCAAGTTGTTTTTTAGCATTTCATGCCTTGAGTGCCACATTTTTAAGATGGCATGCCTACAGTTCTCAATTCAAGTTCCAATTCTAAGAGTACGTTTGCATGACAACGATGTACTAAAAATGGAAAAGTATTTCCTTTGGGTTTTTTGCATACAGACGACAACGTTCTCAAAATGATCCCTGTTCACACGGGTTCCCAAAAATGACTAAAAACACTGTATTATGCATGCCAGGCCAGTAGTTGGCGAGGTCACCATGTAAAGAAACACTGACTGCCTATAGACTGAACAGGTAATACGCATGACTCGCAAAATACACAAAAATTCGCGTCACTCTGTACTTGTGTTTCTAGGCTGCCAAAATGCCGTTGACCTGTAAATGAACAGCCAAAATGCATAAAAAGTTTTCTGTTTTTTGTCGAAAAGTTTGCTTGATTTTGTCGAGTTGTTATTAACACAAGAACATGTCTTGAGTGAACAGCTCTTTGATCAATGCTGTCAGCTCTGTCTAAATCTGGTTCATATACATGTAAGCAGCTTTTCATATTTGTATATATATTATTCAAAAGCTATGAATTATGTATACATGGAAAGAAAATTGTTTATGAGAACATGTTGCTGCAAATAATTCAAATGAAAAACAGATTCATGGAGTATAGCTGAGTATTATTAGAACATGTTCTTACATCTTATGTTTTTAAAATATTTTTCCCACACCTTGCAGTACTAGAACCTTCTAAAACTGATTTTGAAAATAAGATAAATAACGGTGTAGAACTGCAGATGCAGTGTGTGTTATTTCGATTGCAGCCTCTGTCTTGTAAAGGAGAGATTTGTTAGAAGTTGCTCTGTGTACTGGAAGAGGGGGAAAAACTACCAGACGCCAGTCACTCACTGTTCATAGCTAGAAGAATAATGAGCCCTCAGGCTGATTGACATTCTCAGCCGCCACATAGTTATGGTTTCCTCTGGTGCTGGCGAGGACACCCGCCCCTGCATCTCAAGCGTTTATGCAAATCTAGGCCTTTTTCCAGCAATAGCCCTAAAAAGAATGAGTCGGGGGCTCACTGACATAAAATGGGTCCAGTGAGCAAAGCTGCGCTTGTATGGAGAGCTTCAACAGGCCCAGTTATCTCTGATCAAGATCTGACACATAATCAGAATAATGACATTTGTACCCCAAAGTATGAATGAGATTGAAAATGAGTTTAAAAAAACAGCTATTTGGCTATAAAGTGATGTCAGTTGAAAAGGAAAGTCGTTTTAGAGAAACATTTTTTTCTTTTGGATTTTTTAAGCACAGAAACGTATTAAGAAAGTAAATAGGGTCAATTTGACTTGAATAAAATTGGTTAGATATTCTGTTTTTACTCTTCGCCTGGCCTTAGATTCTCACGCATTAAACCAAATCCACATTCATATTCATGTGTAGTCTGTTCTGGTGATTATGCATTTAATGCGTAATCAGTGTGCGGCTCAGCCTGTGTTTTCATCTTCTGTGGACCCAAACATGTTTCAGATAAAATAGACTGGGAGAGTATGTGGGGCACACAGTGGGCTCTGTAGAGCTAGACTTGCTTGATTGGCAAGAATGAATGGAAGCGAGGGACAGCCCACCCCTGAGTTCACTGAGGCTTGTTACAAGGTTTGTTTTTCAAGCTTTGCCACACAAAAGGATTCTCAGTGGATCTAATATAATGGGCTGAAAGTTTCAAGAAGGTCTAAAGCGAATGGAAAGAAAAAGTGCTGCAAATTCCAGAAATTATTTGGCTTAGTTTAGCAGTACTAAACCAGTACCGTCTGTCAGTCAGCTAATGTGCATATTACTTGTCTAAAAAAAAGTTAGAAACATGAAAATTTATTTTAGAATATTGAAATGAAAATCAGGAATGGAAAGAGTGATTTATCACCCCTGGCAGATGTATATATACTGTATATGTTTTTTCCCAGCGTTTTCAAACCTCACCATGCTCATCAAGGCTGCATTTATTTGATCAAACATACTGTAAAAACATACTTACTAATAACTATTAAAATAACTACTTTTCTATTTTAATATGTATTTCAAATTGAATTTATGCCTGTAAAAATTGTCAGCATCATTACTCCAGTCTTTAGTGTCACATGATCCTTCAGAAATCATTCTAATGTCAAGAAACATTTCTTAATATTATGAATGTTGAAAACAGTTGTGCTGCTTAATATTTTTTTTGTAAACCATAATACTTTTTTCCAGGATTGTTTGATTATTATTAAGTACAAAAGAACAGCATTTATTAGAAATAGACATAACAGTATTTGTAATATTATAAATGCACTGTAAACCCAAACAATATAACTATCTTATAATGGAAAGTACCTTTTACTCAAAATGTGCCAAAAACTAACTATTATTTTTGAGTTCATTCAACATCTATCAGAGATTTAAGTTAACACTAAATATTTTTTTGAGTTTTTACAACTCCGCTAAAGTTTAGAGTTCAGGGAACTTGAAAAAATAGATTCAACCATAATCAAATATTTTAATGTCAAACATACGTCCGATAGTGTCATTCGTTTTTTTCTTTTTCTACCAAAATGTGACGTCATCACTGAACGTGATGGTCTGATTGGTATCAGTTACACACACATCATCCGCCCACAGGTTAGGTTATCCTAAAAACTATCAGTTGCAATAAATTAAGATGAACAAAACACTAAAAATTTATTTTGATTTAAATCAATGTTTATTTGTAATTTACAGTTATTAAAATAAAACTAGCTATGCTTACCTACGATATTTAAGTTTGCAAACTTACACAAATATTTCAGGTAAAAATCAGTTGTGTCAAATGTTTTGAGTTAGTAGAACTTATCCGGGTTTACAGTGTGTCTTTACTGTCAATTTTGATCAATTTATGCATTCTTCCTAGCTGGAAAAAAAAAAAAAAAAATGTAGAAAAAAAATAAATAAAATTTACTGACCCCAAATGTTTAAATGGTAGTGCACAATATCATATTACAAAGGAAAAAGAGAGAAAATTGTTTTTATCATCTAAATGCTTCTCCTACAAAATAACATTTCCACATACTTCACTGTCTAACATACACACACACAAATCCCCAATTGTTTATACAGCCTTTGGGTTGTCAGAGCCCAAGCCCTCCCCACCCGACTAGAAGACTGTAGTGTACCTCTTACACTCTTCACATTTGTTGTGTACTCATAAAGACAGACAGGAGCACAAACAGGTAATGCTTCTCCAGCCAGCGAGCCTTGCTCTCTCCTCTTAATGGAGACATACTACCAGAATAACTGCCACACAGTCTCTATATTTCTTTCTTGTCTCTAGCACTCTGGTCTATCTCTGAGAATAAAAAAGTGAAAGATGTGCTTTGACTTGCGTCTAACTGCTTTCTATTTTCCCACCAGGTTCCCCGAAGTCTTTGAGCCGTAAGAGCTCAGAGTACATCCTGCCACAAGTACTTCTGTCATCAAGGGGATGTAACGCCAAACTCGAGTTTTCACTTAATCCTCTCACAGGTAAACGGCGGGACATTTTGCCTGAGGAATTTTGCGCTCAAAGAGTTTTTAAACAGAATGTGAATAAGGTATCAGTGGTAGAGCTTTCTAGAGAATGAAGCTCCTGGAATAGAGCTCTATCCACCTTTTATTTTTTGGTTGGAGGCATGAAACTGTAGAATCAGTTTTTCTTCACTAACCTGGAAGGAGGGCAACATGGCAAAGCCCTTCTACAGGCTTCAACGCTTTTTACGACGGACTCAGCTGCTCTTCTTGTTTCTCGGTGTCGCCTACATTATGGCTGGAAGTGTCCTTCTTCTGCAGAGACATGGATTGGTGGTGTCACAGCGTGGGACAAGCAGTTACTTTCCATTGCCGTCTTTGCCGTCTCCTCCCAGGTCCCTGGAGGCACCTGCCCTCCGGACAAGTTATGGAATAATGGGCGCACGGCACAACAGCAAGGGGGTGGGATACCAAAGCGTTTTGTCTGAAGACAATGCTGGACCACAATGGCTCACCTCACGAAACCAGGAGATCCGACATCTGAGACGTCGCTGGTTCCACAGCCTCATGTCTGAGCAGGAAGCGTCTAGAGTGGAGAAAGTTCTTCCGAAAAGAAAAATCCGACACAAAGGTGAAAGTCTGTGCTAAATGAGCTGTGTGCTTTTCAGGATGACAAATCGGTTGTTTATGATAATTGGTTTATTTTCTCAGTTATCTCGATTCCAAGCTGTGCTGCAGAATCTTCCCATCTGTTTGCACAGAAAAAGGTCACGTTCTGAATTTGTGATGCGATTGTTATTCTTTGCTCAGGCACGTACATCGGATGCTTTCTGGATGACGCCAAGGACCGGGCACTCAAAGGGATGGTGTTCTATGACTTCCGGAAAATGACCAGCACCTTGTGTCAGGACACCTGCACCGAAAGGTATGTGATTAATGCACAATATACTCAAATACACACAGCTTTTGTTGTAATCGTGGAGCGACCGAAAAGCAGATGGACATCTGTTGCCTAGAGGCTCCTTTGTGCTCATCTTAAATCACGAAATAATGAAACAGTGTTTAGGGAAAAGAACATGCGGTGTGAATCCCTGTGCCAGCTGGCGGAGCTCATGCTGGGAATTGGATCAGGCCCAATTAATGGAGCGCGGCTCTGGACCTGAGCTCCGCTAATGCTGGAGGAGAAACATCTATCTGCCGTGATAGAGTATACACTTTCTCTAGTTCTTAGGCCGATAGATAATTGACCACCAGAGAACAAGTGTGAGGCAGACTGACCTCCTGTAATTACCCCCAACGTTTCAGAGCTTATTTAATTACTTGGGTGACATTTGCAATGTTCAGGGGGAATCCAAATAGTCCATTAGAAACATGAAACGTAACATATGCTAGAGATGATTTTCTGTGTTCACAAAATAAAAATTTCTTAAAAAAAAAAAAAAAATCACACATTTAAAGTAGTTTATCAAACATAGTTCATTAAACATATCTAAAAGTTATCACATCTAAAAACATGGGATCAGCCTCTAACATTTAAAGTAACAAGATATCATATTTGTGGAACCTGCCAGAAGTTACTTATGTCTAAAAATTAATTTTCTTTAATACTCTATGACTGCACAGAACGAAAAGGATCTGACATCCCAGTATTATCATCTACAGATAGGTGACGGAGAAAATCTTCTCCTGTTCTGTGTCTGCAGGTACGTGTCTGCTCAGACTGAGCGATTAATTCAGAGCACAGATTAACAGTGGGAATGTCCCTGGCTAGGTTGCCATGGCAGTGCCAATGCCACGTTTCAAGCAGAGGATCAGGGAAACAATTTGCAGAGGGGCTCAAGCTAATACCTGTTGAGCCCTACACCAACATGCTTGAATAGAATCGTGCTGCGCCTTTTTGCAACCTCCACAAAAAGTCAAGAGGGCCAAAGGACAAAAGCTTTGAGATGGAGGATTATCATTGTGGTTAACACCACCATTAGCCAACTTAAATTAAAGTCGAGATGGAGATGTGTGCAGGATCTTCCTAGACAAGCTTGTTACTGTGAGATAGCTGGCCAAGTGGTCCACAATGGCACCCTGAGAAAGGCTGCCACTACAAAGTTGGTTAATCTAGCACCACGGGGTATGGAAATGGTGAGACAGATGTTTGGCTCAGCAAGCTGGCCAATCACCAGCTGGTAACCCCCTGGGCTCACAGGCAGGCATGGACTGAGAGATGCTGGTGGACTTTAGCAGAATCCCTACTGGGTCCAGGCTGCATTCAAGGGTTTTAGTTACTTGTGTAATTCTTTTCTGTAAAAGATTGCCTTTGAAAATAAAAAAAATCTTTTGTAACATTATAAACGTTCTTACTGTAACTTTTCAATTGATCAATTAAGATCAGTTAAATGCACACACGCACAGAATATATACATATACAATATACATGTTTATATTGTATTAACATTGTAATAACATCTTTAGTTATGACAAATGTAATATTGTCTTGTATTAAGAAATTAAAGACTTATCGCTATAAATATTCATGCTGTTCAACCATGGTGGCTCACTTTTTGATTTTGAATGTTTTGTTTTACACAGTGGGTATCAGTTCGCTGGCCTTGAATATGGGTCCGAATGTTACTGTGGCAACCGCATCACAAGCACTCGGATGAAAGAGGAGGAGTGTAACTTGGACTGCAAAGGCGAGAAGGGCGCTATCTGTGGAGGTGTGTCCCGTCTGTCCGTTTACAAGGTGGAGGAGGTTCTTCCTGGCCAGCGGAGATGTGAGTGCTTGAAATAAGTTCACTTATTCTCAGGACAAAACTTCCCACACTGTCATGCATAGCTTTACCAGTGCATTGGGAAGCATACAAATCACCTCAGAAAAATTAAATAGATAGACAGATAGATAGATAGATAGATAGATAGGTAAGTGGCAGTGGAGCTTTGATGTGGCCATATGTTTGAAACTGGTTCCTTCATCAGTCTCTTCCACATGCTGCTGGACCTCTGAGTTCAGACCCAGTGTCCCTCTGCAGTTTCAGGCCAACTGGATTTGGCCCAGCATAACACTCACAGACACAGCTATTAAGCTCTGACCATATGTTTTGTGGCCTAAATTGAAAATACTATCCATTGTACCAGATAATAATGTCTTGTTAAGAGGGATTTGTGCATTGTTCAGGCTGTTGGTTTTAAGATGTTTTGTTGTAATGCAACAAAAAGCCATGAAGAGGTCTCAAAATGATTGTTTTAATTGTTATGCTTATTTATGCTAAAAATTGTAAATGTGAAGGGGACAGTTGTATAACGCTTTAAATTTCTTTAGTGACATTCTGAGTTATAACAGTAAAATTCCCTCTTTCCCTCATAAATGTACCTTTTTCTCCAGCTGTCTAAAGTAGGATTATCAAACATACAGGTACAAATGGTACCATTTGGTACAAAAAAAAAAAAAAAAAAAAAACCTTGACGGTACCAGCACTTCTGCAGTATCGGTACCTGGTATATTCGGTACCCGCTGATATACGCTGCTTTCAAACGCTCCCGTTCTTGTTAGTTTGAGCACTCTCTGGGCATCAAAGGTTTCTATTTACAGCGTGTTTTTACAAGCGTTGAGCTCTGTAGCCAAACACAATCATATCTGTTGACCTATCAGAGGCGCTACTCAGTAAGTTAATCAGAATCTGCTTAACACCATGAAAAACACAAAGTTTTGTTTTGTTGAGCCGCACGCTTGCGAATCCTTTCATCATAACCAGCAAAGTGTAAACACGATGTAAAAAAGAGATTGATTGTATCAGTTAAGACAGCTTTTAAATACAAATTTAGTTTTTCATGCTGCTAAGAACACTGCAAAGTTTCTGGATTGACAATTATATTCAAATGCACGATTGAATTGGAAACTGTGATGATTGACAGTAATTTTTGCTCTGATACTGAGAACTGCAATATTTGGTACCATGACAACCCTAGTCTAAAGTTAAAATGGTAACTTAACCTTTAAAATGCATAATGAACTCATCAGTATTAAAAAAATAAATTAATTAATATACACTACTGTTCAAAAGTTTGGGGTTGGTAAGATTTTTTAATGTTTTTGATGTTTGTAATAAAAAAATGCAGCAAAAACCATAATCTTGTGAAATATTAATTTAAAAAAAAAGTCTTTAATCCAAACTCACTCAGGAAAACAGACTTCACAACACTTGAGAGTAGACTTATGCTGGGTACACACTAAAAGATTTTTGAAAACTTATAAGATTTTCAAAATGTGAGAGACCACAAACATGAGGACAAAAAAATCCTAGATTTAACCGTTTTGCTCCTGTAGAGTGTGGTGTGCCATGATGCGACAAACACAGCACACACCACACAAACAGATTTTCAACCAGAGTCCCGACTGTGAACAAGAGAAATCTCACAAAATCTCTCAAGACTTCAGAGTAAACATGACAGACGACGGGCAGGGAGAAAATGAGTTGATCGTGTTTGGAATGATTTTGGTATGTTTTACTGGACATGTTGTATAAAGACTTGTGCTGTTGCCACAAATCGACAAGCTGATCCTCCATCTCTGCTGTCCAGATCCATTTAACTTTGTGCTGAACCATGACTGCATTTGTTATGCTTCTGTCTTCTGTCAGCTCGCTTTCTGATTGGATATTGTTTCGTCTCACGTGATAATCTCCAGAGCGTGCGCGCGGTTGTCCTCGGGGTCCCCCCACACATCAGCATTTCTGATTCACGATCAGGGTGCCTCCGACGTTCTTCCGAGCAGATTCAGTCACTCTTAACACACCTCACACCACAGGAAAATCTGATAAGATCATCTGTAGAACCATCAAGATAATCGGGACATTACCTAGGGTTGTCAGAAGGGGAGAAATAAGCCCAAAATCAGCCCGATTATCTTGTGGTGTGTACCCAGCATTAGACAGGACAAATGAACTCAGGAACACAAGGAGAATATATACAAGACCAAATGAGGAACTAATGAGTTAATTAATTAGACAACAGGTGAACAGAATGCAACAATCAAACACACTCAGGAAACTGGGTCAAATGAAAACAATGAAACAGAAAACAGAACATAACTCTGACACGCCTATAGTGCAGAGCATATTTTTGTGTGAAGAATATTCTTTGCACAATATTCTGCTAAATCAGAATCCCTTTACCACATCTGTATCAGTGACTGGGGTCTGCTTTGTTTTTGGTAAAGTTGAACAGTCTACCTCCTGTCTAGTAAGTTCAGAGACTCACCCGAGACCTGCAGTTCTCCGCTGTGCTATAGTCTGTTTTAATAGTGCTTTGTTTGATGTTTTCGGGCAGCTGTGTTTCATTTACAGCTCTCACAAAGGAACATGTGATCGGCGGTCTGCTGGGCCTCTTGGTTTATTTGGAGAGGCAAACAAAAGCCCTGGGGTTTCGGTTATAGAGTGCTTGTTTACTCGGCAAAGGTGACAAAGTGTCATGAAGGCCTTAAATCAAAGTATCCACTCACATCCGGTCCATGTTTTTAATCAGTTTCTCCGCTGTCAACACTGGCTGGAAATTAGTTTGGTGGACATTTATATCGTTATACAGAAAATATAATTTGACTATGGACTTTGGAAAGGTGCTACAGTATATAAATGATAAAAAAAAAATATATATACTCTTCACTAGACTACATATACTGTTATTCCACAAGGATGCATTAAATTAATCAAAAGTGACAGTAAAGGCATTACTATTTCATATAAATGCTGTTCTTTTGAACTTTCTATTCATCAAAGAATCCTGAAAAGAATTTATTACTATACATCACAACTGTGTTCAACATTGATAATAATCATAAATGTTTCTTGAGCCCCAAATCAGCATACTGGAATGATTTCTGAAGGATCATGTGACACTGAAGACTGGAGTAATGATGCTGAAAATTCAGCTTTGATCACAGGAATAAAGGACATTTTATATTCAAATAGAAAACAGTTATCTTAAATTATAAAAATATTTCACAATATTACTGTTTTAACTGTATTTTTAATGCGGCCTTGGTGAGCATAAAATACTTACATTAAAAAAAATGTACCGACCTCCAACATAATTAAACATAATATTATTAATAATGATGTTGTGTACATCTGCTATCATGGGAAGTTCAAAATAAAATGTCAGTTTAATGCATAGTGTTTTGTTGTTGTTGTTGTTGTTGTTGTTGTTTTTAAAAAAAAATCAAATTCATTCCTCTCCTTAGATTCAAAAGCACCTCCTAAAAGAAACATGCAGCTCTGCCTGAAAGGGGTTTGGAAAAAGCTAAAGCAACTTATACAAATAAATTCTTTTTTCGTTAGATATCATAGTTTCCTATCTCTGTGAAATGTGAAATTACCCATACAGCCTCATTCCTTGAACTATTCAAAATTTCTTTGAAGGTCTATAAGGTTTTTTTTACGCATTCACTGCAGCATTTCAGACCTTAGAGCAATGAACAATGAGTGTTGGCACCAATTCATTTTCCTACACTTTTTCTCCTGTCACTCAGCAATGTTCTCCATTCTTCCCTGCCTTTAGACAGGAACGTGCGCTACCGGGGGTGCTTCAAAAATCCTGACAAGACAACAGCAGCTTCCCTGGCCCATGCTGTGCAGCCCAACCTCACCTCCCAGTGGTGCATCAAGACCTGTATGGATCAGGTCTGACTTTATTGAATGTATATAGATTCATTCGGATCGGATATGGTCCGCTTTAGCTGTTGCTCTTCTAGGTGCACACATTTTTTTCCCCACAGTCTTCTAAACACAATCTGCTTGTTTAACCTTTAATGTGTCCCTAAAGAGCACAAATTCACTCTGTAATCAATCCTCTACGCCACTTCATCGCCTGGATTGTGGTGTAATTTGAGTCCTTTCTATCAGATGGTCATGCTTTGTTGCACACCAGCAACATGGTAAATTGATTTATCTTCGTCTTTAGTTGCTAATTGCAGTGCTTGAGAACATATTCAGATAATGATAACCCAAATAGTTGTAATTTGAAGTATGGATGGAGAGACTTAGAGGTCGGCTCTTGGTGTGATTCATTCACATTTACTCTCTCTTATCAGGAGTTTCCTCTGGCCCTGGTCAGGAACCCCGACTGTTTCTGTGGCTATGCCACCCCTCACTTCACTCTTCATGAGCCAGTAAAAGAGGAGCTTTGTGCTGTGGAAAACAGCAGTCTGCCTACCCAGAGTTCCCATCAGCTATTCCTCCAGGTCTATCAGACACCTGTTCAAGGTAAGATACCTTCTCATTGGTTATAATTATTACCTCTGTGCTCAAATTCCCCTACTCGAGCAGTGTATTCTTCTCACTTAGAGTTCAGCCTTGAGATGTATGCTAGAATTAAACAGGGTACCTACTCCTTCAATTCTAAGAAAGAAAATTTTAAACAGTTATTGTTAAAAATAAACTTTAGCCATTCTTACCTAACATCCGGATCCTTCGGAAGGCTATGCAGAGCTGTAGGTGCTACACACAACCGGAAAAAAGCACAGCAAAATTACACTTTTAGTCCTCAAACTCATTTAAGTCTTGCTGAAAATAAGAGGTTTGTTCATATAGTTACTTACCTTCCATAAGTTAAAAAAAATATATATATTTTTTGTCCAGATTCCAGATGCACAGAGAAGAAGTTTCTACCTGAGAAGTCGAGCTCACTGGTGGCTTTGTCCAGTTTTCCTGGTGCTGGGAACACCTGGGTGAGGCATCTGATCGAGCTTGCCACAGGCTACTACACAGGCAGTTACTACTTTGATGGCACCCTCTACAATAGAGGTAACACTATCACCACTCTATCAGCGATAATATATCTTACCATTTTAAAAGACTGCATGCATCTTTGCTGGAGGCAATCTTTCCCACAAATCAAACAACTCTGAAAAATATTATTGCTCAGACATTGGATGAGATGAGTTTATCATAAAGACATCATATCTTTTCTCTCATGCACATAAACAGAGACTCAAAAAAATTATGTCTCTAATGCAAAATGGACATTTAACGATTTTAATCTGTAAACACAACATCATGGCATAACTGCATTACTAAGCACATACAGTACTGCACAACTGCACAAATTGTCATTAGGACTGGGTATCACTATGAACATCCTGATTCAGTTCAGAAGTTCTTAAATCAATGATATTTCATTCCATTCAAATTCTATTCCATGTTTTGATTAATTTGGGAATATTTCAGTTGGGGGCAGTCATGGCCTAAAGAGTCAGACTTGTAACCCGAAGGTTGCGGGTTTGATTCTCAATTCCAGCAGGTAAATGTAGGTGGGGGAGTGAATGGAGTCAATACCCAGGTGTCCTTGAGCAAGGCACCTAACCCCCAATCACTCCCCGGGCGCTGCAGCAAATGGCTGCCCGCTGCTCAGGGTGTGTATGTTCATTACTCACTGTTTCTAATGTGTGTGCATTAACTTGGATGGGTTAAATGCAGAGGACAAATTCTGAGTATGGGTTACCATACTGGGCCTTCACATCACGTCAAGTCACATCATAATGTCTAGAACAACTGCAGTGGATCCAGTATGTTAATTCGGTCTGATTTAAACAGTAGCTTCAGGGTTTGTGAGTTTTTTGATTCATTATAAGGACTGTCTCTTAAGAGTAATTTGTTTGTGAATCTGTCTACATGCTGTATGTTACAGTATTTAGTGCAGCTCGCAAGGATAACTCAACAGAAAGATGTCTGTTCTTGGCATTGTTTTGTGCTACACAGCATTATTATCTTATCACATTCAATTTGGACTGCAAATTCAGGTAAAATATGACTGTTTTGACATGGGGCTGTAGATTCATTGAGCAGAGCCTCTTTTATAGAGTTTATGTTTATTTTTTACATTTTTCTTCTTTTTAAATCCATAAATACACGTCATTTGAGATCGCTTGATATTGTGTATTTGGGCACAGCTGACTTTCTGTTCTGTTTCAAATGCCAAACTTTATTGAGCATATTTTTGTTCTATTATTAAAGAACTTGACCTGCCTTGAAAGTCACAGTGCCTTTTCAAATCCATCACAGAACCTGACACATTTGCCTGAGGGGGGCCGTGGTGCTCATGCCTGGACTAACACCATTTTTTGATGCAGTTTTTGGAACGTATATGTTTGGATTCAGAGGCTGCACTGAGCGGTCGCCACATGCAGTTGGCTGTATATTCTAATCCTCTTCTCCTCCCAACTGTGCAGGCTTCAAGGGTGAGAAAGATTACTGGAAGAGTGGACGAACCATCTGCGTGAAGACGCATGAGAGCGGTCAGCGGGATATAGAGATGTATGACTCAGCAATACTGTTGATAAGAAACCCCTACCGCTCACTCATGGCTGAGTTCAACCGCAAGTGCGCCGGGCATCTTGGTTACGCTTCTGATCAGCACTGGAAGAGCAAAGGTATGAGCACATTATGACTCGAAGACACAAAAATTAGATACACACCATACTGTATTCTCATTACAAAAATACAAAATCTTGTAAATTTAGGCTGGTAAATTTAGACAATATTAGGCTGGTAATATATAGTGCAGATCCTTTAAGTAATTCATGCCGTCCTACTTTCTCCTCTTTCTAGAGTGGCCAGAATTTGTGGGTAGTTACGCCTCCTGGTGGGCTTCTCACGTATTGGACTGGCTGCGTTATGGAAAGAAACTTCTGGTGGTGCATTATGAGGAATTGCAGGAGGCATTGGTGCCCACGTTACGATCCATCACTTCGTTCCTCAATGCCAGTGTCGGTGAAGAGCGTCTTCTCTGTGCTGAGTGCAACAAGGATGGCCACTTCAAGCGCTCAGGTGCGCGACGGCCCACCTTTGACCCCTTCACCCCAGATATGAAACGGCTGATTGATGGCTACATCATTACTGTGGACCAGGCACTCAGAGCCAGCAACCATTCTGGCTTACCACAGGAGTATCTTCCAAGATGATAAGCCCAGAACTAGAGTACAGAAGTGCTCGTCTTGCTCAAGTTTCAATGCTACTACCATGACCAGGAGATATTTTGATACATTTATTTCCTCGCATATTGAGGTAGAAAATAATGCCATATGATGCTGTTCTTCACTGGTGCGCTTTGAGATCGTCATGTTTTAACGGCGGTCTGTAGAGGGGAACAAAGTTCAACACTGTTGACATAACGTGGTGAATAATTACAAAGATTGCAGACCCGAAACTCAAAAACATCTCTAGTCGGAGGCAAAATAAGTTTTCCTTCCTACTTTGGGAGGAAAGTTGAGTGCTTAATTACATACTTCAACTACAAGTCAACAAGAGGCCTAATAAACAACAGATGTAATTGCTTATGAACTAATCTGACGTGTACTGCAGATAATAATGACTTGTCTACCACAATGACAACATTATAATTTTATTACTATACAGTGACTTTTTTGTGTATGGACCCTTTAGACTGTTTACAGAGCTGATATCAATGGATGTAGTCTATTACCATAACAGATGACATGGATGTAACCACGTATTGAAGACAAGGGGGGACCGAATGTTATCTATTGAGAAGAATCAAGTATTGAATAGGTCATTGGTAAACCAAATCCGAATATTGAGTGCAATGCGTCTATGGTGGTTACGGCCCTGATAGATGAGAAACGAAATACTCTGTGATGACGAAGCAGAATGACATGTTTTCCCTCCAAACATTCAAGATCAAGAAAATATGACATAGCAAACAGACTTAGCATATATCAAAGTCAAATGAGTAGTGACTGTCCCCATCCCGCTAGGTTCCTTCAGCTGGACTAGACAAGACTTGCCTTGCGGAATGACGCTAGCCTGATGCTAATCCTCCCAGAGCTGATTAGCACACCGCCAGCATGCTCCAGATGTGTCTGGATTAAGCGCTGGTGTAATACTCTTTTGCACATTGCCAAACTGGGATCAGCTGCAAATTCAGACAATGTCACTGTAGTGCTGGTGGCAGGAATCCCTCCGGGGGGCTGTTTCTGCAGAGTTATTCATTGAGACACAAAAGATCAATCGGTTAGCATCATTCAGTATAGGCTAAATAAAATTTTCTCACTGATAGGGTTTGATCCATAATTTAAAAACAGTGATTAGTGTTACATAAAGCTGGAGTGTGTAACTCTAAACAGGCTCTCCCCTCATCTGTCATTGGTCTGAAAAACCGACAGTAACGCCCCCAAACTCACGCCATTGGTTGAGTCAGTGTTGCTATGCTGGACTGGTTGGGATGCTAAAACAAAAAGAGCAGTTTAATTGTGCTCCATACTGTTTACACTTTTGGGGTGGATCACCTAAACTGGGATGGTTTACTCACCCTCATGTTTATCCCAAACTGGTGTTATTTCAGTATTATGTATGTACTATTATAGTGTTTATTAACATTTTGAATTTGCTTTTAATTTTAGTTTTTATTTCATTTTAGAATAGATTTAGTTTTAGTTAACATTAACAACCCTGCTCCAAACTGCCATGACTTTCTTTCTTATCCGAAGCACAAAGGAAGACATTTTGAGGAATGTTTTAGTTTTTGTCGATTAAATGTAAGTCAGTGGGGTCCAAAATAACATTGGAGCTGACTGACTTTGATTAACAGCTGAAACTTTCCTCAAAATAACTTTCTTGTGTTCCATACAACAAATACAAATTTGGAACGACATGAGGGTGAGTAAATGATTTTAATTTTTGGGTGAACTATCCCTTTAAGCCTTTATTAACTATAAGTTATAATATTTTGGCCCCAAAGGATTCTTAAAAAGAGATATGCATCAGTAAGCTTAACACAAGTATAATTAATGAGCCATATATGAGGTTTAATGAAATATATCAGATTTCGCTTTAGGTTTGTTCTATAAGCCTCTGCCGTGGAGAATAAAATGCTGTGCGCCTGATATGAATTATAAATGAATTCCATTGCGCCCCCACTGTGATTTCCTGCAGGCTTGGTGCTGAGGTCATTGTGTCTTGCCTGGAGAACTGTGACAGATTAATGTCTGAATGAAACAGAATTTTATTTCCACGCACATCGCTGCAGTATATGGTGCACATATAAGCTACATCGATATGTGTACAGCAGTATGTGATTGCCTACGTCTACTGTGTGTGTGTGTGTGTGTGTGTGTGTGTGTGTGTGTGTGTGTGTGTGTACAGAAGGTTGTTCCATGTTCTGGTGCCTCATTCTATGGACAAAAAAACAAAACAAAAAACAAATCCAATTCCATTATGGATTGATTATGTTCACTGAATTTTCTACAGAAGCAAATAGGTTCTATTTCTGCCAACCTGGAGCAAAGGAACAAGAGGCATAATTAGCTCAAGTATTCTTTTTTTGATTTTCATAAACTCTCTTGACATCGGTCAGACTCTGTGACTGCTATTCACTTGAATGAATGCTATTGAGAGGGGCCGGCCCCCAAGGTTTGACTGCTGTTGTGAAAACACAATGAATAAAATTCATGATGCAAGCCGTTGTCTTTTTTCATCTTATCAGAAGTGGTGACAAAAGATTGTTTGAGAATATAAAGTCGTTTGAACATTTCAGAGACTCACTCTTAAGATATTCTAAGGAAAATAAATCTGACAGATGCATGGGAGACTTGATGTTTACCGTTGACTAAGCAATGCGAGCAGGCATTCATTGCTTTACTGAATCTACCAGAATGAACTAACATATAATATCCAAACCTCAGGATTAACATGGCAAAAAAACGGTTCTTTAAAAGCTTTCTTTCCTACGTTTTGTCGCCTTTTTATAGAAGACAGGGTGCCTGCATCTGTCTTGCATCACTCTTTAATCATATTTTTGTTCCCTCTGCTTGATCATTGCTTTGAGCCTCCTCGGAGCGCAGCAAACAGTAAAAGGCCTTGCTGTTCATTCCCTTGTGTCATTTGAAGCTGCAGGCAATCTGTCTTTTAAATATGGCTACGTGCCTCTCTAATGGTAGCTGGAGTTCAGTGCAGCTGACTCTTGCCCTAACGCATGTGTGTGTACAGTTCAAACATGTCTGAGATGAGAAGAACTGTGGCAGGGTGTACTTACCAAAGCATGAAAATACATCTTCTGTACAGTGACAGAGGCTGGCAGAGATACCACATACACTTTAAACCATAACATGTATTTGTGATGAATCCAATCATAATTTTACATAAAGCAAATTTCCAAAATTCCAGTGATTTTATCAGAGGTGTAGCATGAATCCAAAAGATAAGATGCGTGATGCAGAATGAATATTACAACGACTTTTAATAAACACCAAGAGCAATAATCACTATACACATTAAACATTGACAAGTCCGACAACAAACAATGAACTGAGGGAACTAAGGGCTTAAATACACAGAGGATGGTAATCAACAGAACAGGGAACAGGTGCAAAACTATTATTTATTTGAATATGTTTACATAAAACAATATAGAATCTTTAGCCATAACATAAAAATTATTACTGGCTTATCAATATCAGCTAGAATGTTAATATCAGTTCATCCCTACTAGGGCTGCACGATTTATCGCGATTAAACCGCACGATTATTTTATGCGCAGTTTGTCAGAGCTACGGCTCTGTGATCAGTAGTAAATGCTTGATCATCTGAAAGCCAGAGGGCGCTCTAGCACAGAAACTCTAAATATGCCCTGCTGCAGAAGAAGATAACACGTCACATGTCATGTTTGTATCGCTGTAGCTGAATAAACAGAAGATTGCAACGCTTTGATTAAACATGACTAATAAACTCACGACTGCCTTATTCTGTGTAAGAAGCCACATCATCTCACAGAAGGACGCTCAACTGTCGTTATGAAGTGAGTTTGGAGTAAAAGCATGTTATTAAATGTTGTCTTTTGTTGGACAAGCTGTTAATAGATGCTTCTTATGTCTGGAAAGATGTTTGACGAGTGTTGCTCAAACTCACAGTGCTTTTAGGTGGATTAGCATTTGGAGCCATACTTCACTGATAAGCTGCGCATAAAAAAAATAATCGCAGCCTTTCATAATCACACTAAGAATCGTGTTTAAACGATAATCGCGTTTTAAGTTCAATGTTATGTTTCGTATTGTGCGATAAATCATGCAGCCCTAATCCCTACTAAGATATTACATATGTATATTGTCACACACGGCAGGGTCATTTAAAATTAACTAGGCAAAATGGTGATTAAAAAATGTTGAAAATGAGCTAAAATATACACTTTCCCTTAGACACTCATATGAAGTGGAATCTCAAATCTTGATGTTGTTAAAAAACAATGTTATGCATCAACTACCCAGTAATGTTGCTCACTTAAGATCTTCAAGACTGTCTCTGGCCTAGTCCACATGTACATGGGTATTTTTATAAACAGAGTTTTTCCTGCTTCGCTTTAAAAAAAAAAAAAAAAAAAAAAAAAAAAAATCGCATCCACATGAAAACGCAAAAACACGCTATGATGCGCTGTCAAGAGCATGCCAAACCAACAGGTGGCGATATAACCCTAACCGTAAAGCCATGTTGGCCAATCAGAAGTCGGGAAAAAAAGTTTATAACCAGTTCTGGTTCTGATGCCACAATCCAGAATCTCCGGTTTCAACAGTGTTGCCAGATGTACAATAATTATCGTATCTGTACGATAATTTTGACCTTTGTACAATGTACGATCAATAATGAAAAAAATACCATACTGTACGATAATTTCAGAATTTTGTGACACTTCAAATGATGGTCGTTGTAATCGGCTTATCCTCATTGATCTAGCTGTGGATCCTCTACGTCACGATTGTAAGGAGAACGTGAACGTTGTTAGGCATGTCTTCCATCTCATCTCATGTGACGTCTTCTCGGCCAATCATCATGGAGAATGACTCTCTCTCACGAGCACAAGTTAATGTTTCTGCCGCAGCGCTTAGGTCAGTTTCCCACTAAGGTACGCCTAGTTATTTATCTATTGTGGTAATTTGCAGGTCATGTCAAAAAGTTGTTGGTCTAGCTAGCTGTATTCTGTGCGTTTGACTCGTCAAGTCACCTTTATTTATATAGTGCTTTTTGCAATGCAGATTGTGTCAAAGTATAGCTTTACAGAGATAGAGGGAACATAATTTTGGCTGTACAGCAGCTAAAATAGTGTGATTGTCCAGCTTAAGTAAGTTCAGTATTGATTCATTCCATTGTAAAAATAATTAGTTATTAATTTAGTTCATTTATCTATACTAAAAACTTGTGTACGATAATTATTTTCCAAATATGATAGTTTTGAGCTTCTGGTACGATACTTGGACATTTCCAATCTGGCAACACTGGGTTTCAACAATCTTCACCCTGGCAGGAGTTTCAATGACCGGATACTCCGTTTGCGTGTGGACGAACGGCCAAAACGCGTAGAAAAAGCTACGGTTTTGAAAATAGCCGTGTTCGTGTGGACAGGGCCTCTGTCTGTCTCTCTCTATCTCTATCTCTATGTGTGTGTGCTTCATCAACCTTCCTGACCTCCCAGATCTAATCAGGCCAGGTAAAAGTCAGCCAGGTGACGTCAGTGTAGATAAACGAATTGCTCTGATTGAACAGATGGACCCTTAAGAATTTTCGCCCTTTCATCAAGGCTGAAACTGAGAGGCATATTGATGCAGCCATACAGATGGCATTTTCCTTTCTGCACCAGACTTTGCGTCACATTAGCATTGAAATGGCTTTCATTTTCAACATGCTTTATGCATCTTAAAGCGAACAGGCTCATATAGCATAGCACACACACAGAATTCATATGCTGTTCTATCATTATCCTAATGGAATATTTAAAGCTCTCACCCTTTAGCTGCCGCATCTGTTTTTAATAACATTTACAGCAGATTTCCTGAATAAGCACAAGGACATTTCCCTGAAAAAAAGAAAATAATCTCTTTGGAGTGAAAAAAACTTAGGAAAAGGATTTTGTCCTGCTACAGTACATGCCCTTGGTGCTGTAACAGTAGACCATGACTAACTTATAATCTTCTCGGAACTGTAATGGGCCCAAAGCATCAATCACACAGCAGTCGAAACCCACACTTGTGTGCAGACGTAGCCTTGAAATTATTTCACAATGAAGTGATATTTTTACATTTCAGCCATTTTGAAGGGCACAGAGGGACAAAAAAGCATATCCTTATGAATTGGCTCACAAAAATGTTCACACAACCCGAGTACTACATGTAATGCTATTTTACTGATTGTCATTATAAAATGTGTCAATGACTCCAGTCAATCTTCACATAACTGACTTCCCAGATAAGAGAAAATATAGTACTAATTTTAACTCTTTCCCCACCAATGTTTTTTAAAAATTTGCCAGCCAGCTCATTTACACAAAACTTATTTTGCTGTATGAATATCTGAACTTACAATATATCAAAAGAAAGAACAGAGCCTCTTCTTTTAAACAAAAAAGGCAACAAAAACACGTTTTATTCTAGCTTCCTTTATTCTTTTTTTATCAACACTTGAATGTGGGTAAGTTTCATAGAAAAGCAACATTTTGAACAAAAAGCTGAGAAAATCATGTTTTTTTTTTATCAGAGGCTTTGTCTAGATCAGATTGAGAATGGTGATCAAAACATAGATGGAGTAGATCATGTCAATAAACACCTCCAAAGTTTTTAGATCTCAGAATTTCAGAAGATGCGTATTTGCGCTCTCTACCATATAACAGTGAAAACATGGATTACAGGTGTGAAAAACTTGTCAATGGCAGGGAAGCGTTGTGTCGTATGGTGGGGAAAGAGTTAGGGGTCATGACATAAGAAATCAAATTTGCCTTGATCTTATGACATATAAGAGGTCTTTGCACCATTAAAACATCCTGCAAGTTTCATAGCTTAAAATATCTTCCTCATTATAAATAAAGCATTTATTTAATCAAGCTCGAAAAACTGCTTGATATTGCTTTTGATATTGAGTGACTTGTGATGTCACACAGGCAAATACATTTACATATGACCAGGCTTGGGAGGGTTACTTTAAAAATGTATTCCATTACAGTTACATATTACTTCATAAAAAAAGTATTCAGTGACGTAATCCAAGTACCAGAATATGAAAGTAATGTAATCTGATTACTTTTGGATTACTTCAAGGTCATATATATAAAAGAAAGATCAACTTTACTGTAAATAGTTTGCATTTTAAAAATTATATTTTAATTATTTCTTCTCAATTTCTTACACATTTCATACTTTTGAATGGGTCTCGACAATTATTATCATTGTTGTTGTTTAGAGCTTAAAAATATAAAAGTGACATCAGATCATAAACAAACTGAACAAGCTCAGATCAAACATTTCTGTTTATGTTTGTTCTGCTTTAATTTTAATGTTTAGCAATTTGGTTACTTGTAAAACCTATTAAAACTAAGCAATCATGTCTCATTTCCACAGCTTTGGACAGTGGCGTGCACAAGGGGGGGCCGGGGGGGCTTGAGCCCCTGCCCCTTTGATCGCGAAAGTGAAAGTGCCCTTGGCGGTCGCATCTTGGTGCCCCCCCCCCCAGAACGCAATTTCTACCGCGGGAGAACACCCCTTCACCCACTGTATAATCATACTGTATAATCAAGCAGCGCTTAAAATGTGTTATTATGGCAAAATAATGATTTATTTAGTTTTAAATGAAACGATTGTAATCCTGATAGTATCCCCCCTTTTTTCAAAATGTAACTGTAATCTGATTACTACGTTTTTTGACGTAACTGTAACGAATTACTGTTACTGGATTTTTGTATCCTGATTACGTAACGCCGTTACATGTATTCCGTTACTCCCCAACCCTGCATATGACTGCCTCCAGAGCAAGACATCGATGAATAGTTATACTGTATATCATTGCACCATAGGCCCCGCCCACTGGCATTCAGTCACTTAACGGCGGACATTGGCCTACATTGATGTGAGTGTCGCATCGCATCAAAAGCAAATAGAACCCATTATAATCACTGATGCTTTCTACGCTTGATACAGTATACAGATGCACATTCAGTTTTGACATACTCCACACACTTGAGGTTGTCCACAACAGGACAAATGGAAGAATGAAAGAATGTTCGCTTTGACGCGTCCAGTTTAAACAGCTCTGTACAGACTTCAAAAGGATCCCAGCACCAGAAACAAGTGGATGGTTTATTTTAATGGCATTCCGGATCACGTTGAAGGATTATATGTTTGTTCGGAACATTTTGTTTTGTCAGCGAGGCACAGTGTAATGGAGAGATCACAAAGAAACATTTGTTGAAAGAAGAAGCAGCCAACTGTATTGGATCCACTGATCTATATAAATGACTAGATTCCTCACTGTGATAAACTGCCATCAGGCAGTGAAGCTGCTGGAAGTGTTTGAGCGGCCATATTGCTATTCCCAACTGACTGAGGGCATCATGACTTACAGCTAAAACCTTGACTTTTTTTGGTTAAAAATAATCCAAAATCAACAATCAAAACTATCTCCTTACCTTATCCCGATTCACAACGGCAAGCTTGTAATAATGTTTCCTAATTTATCGTTACGTCACGTCTGTTTACATGAAGAAGGAGTCCAGCTAGTAGGCTATATGGCATGTGAGGATGCTGCAGGTGACGGATCATTTATAGCCTTTTCTCACAGCAGCTGGAATAATTAAATTATCATTTTGATGGTGGATTGTAATCCAGAAAGGTCCAAATGACAATCATCAGTGAAACTGGAGATTCAACCATAGTCAAAAGCAAAAAACTTGTGGCTAGTGGCTACAGAAATTGAAATCTACAGGTAACTCTAATACCAGTAAATACACATAGTCACGCAATGATGATGTTGTTAACATTAACAATTTGAAAACAAAGTATAACAATAACAATAATTTGCACGGTTTGACGTGATCCGAGCTAAGCGATCGTTAGATTTAATCACCATTGGTAGCGTGATTTATTGTAATGCTTTTTTTCTCAGTTGGTCACAACAAAAGTGGCAGATTTGTTACTTACTTGTTCAAATGACATTTTCCGGTGAAAATTCTTATTTTGGTCATACTTCAAGATGTAGAATCTGTGATTCTGAAGTACAGTATTCACACCGGTGTGGTGATTGACAGCAAACATTAGATTCACCCGCGCTGAGG
The DNA here is from genome assembly GCF_019924925.1 of Ctenopharyngodon idella. Lineage (NCBI taxonomy): Eukaryota > Metazoa > Chordata > Actinopteri > Cypriniformes > Xenocyprididae > Ctenopharyngodon > Ctenopharyngodon idella. The sequence goes on from NC_067234.1 coordinate 17,902,243, forward strand.
AGCCGTCACGATGCACAACCCACGTAAAGATGATAATTCCGCAAATAACTGCAATTGCAGGTTTCAAACAGAGATGGAGACAATGAGTCAAAACTTACGGACTGCAGCTTTAAGAATTTACCACATTCTTTTATCCAAAACGACACGCTTTACAAGTTGAGCTATATAGAAATCAGAAATGTTGACCTAAAATTAAAAAAAAAATAAAAAAAATAAAAAAATAAAAAATGTATGTATACTATGGGTGATGTTTTTTTTATTCAACATTAACATTTTAGGTAAATGTATAAAATACTATGTAATTAAAAGGTCTATTGCTCTTCTTAGTAATTCATAAGTAATAAGCCAATGTCTCTAGCCACAGTTGTTGTTACAAATGTCCAAGGACAGCATTGCAGAGGTTTATTATGCTATTATGGTTTGTTAAGGGACACTTTCATTGCTTTATTTCAGAAAAACACTCCCATAACGTGCATCAAGTCAGACAGTGATGAACAAATGAACTGATTTCTCAGGAGGAATGTTTTATGTGTCATTGTTATGGAAATAGCTGCACGCTATCATCCGGCATTGTTCAAAATGCTCCGACACGTCTAACCACAATACCTGCAACAACTGCTAAATCAGCTCCATAATCTGTAAAATAACACAGTTTCCGCACTCTCCTTTAATTCTGATTTTATGCACATTCTAATAAGGTGTTTAAATGTCCTGCAATCCAATGAATAATAATAGCCTAGGAACTTTATTTAAATTCAGAGAGTGCTCGAGAGGTAGTGGTAACATAATGCATAGGATAGGTTTGAATTGGTAATCTTGTGAAGAGACTTTGCCCTTCACTGCCATTACTGTGAGTTTCGAGGCAGCCGGGGGAAAATGTGGCAAATGAGAAGCAGGGGAACAAAGTGCAATCATAACAAGTTCTCAGTAAACCACTGAAGATCAAGCACGGGTGCCCAAAGGCACCGAAGCAAAGCATACAACCACAACCGTCTCTGCGAAGAAAAAAGGAGCGAGCGGTGCGTGTTTCAGTTCCGCAGTAGATAACAGATGAAACCCAATGGGGACTGTTTCTTTTTACTGTGTGGTAGGTTGTTTATGCTTAAGGGGTCAAAGTGATCCTGGGTGATCTTACAGATATGAATCATACCAAAAATACTGGATAAAATTTCAGTTACAAAGACTCTATATAATATAACAGTTAATAGGTGGAAGGCCTCTGGCTTTTTTCATGGCAAAACGTCAGAAATACATTTATCCAGCTGCATTGGATATCTTAGATCAAACGTATTAATACTAAATAGATATACATTTCTGTCATGACAACTCTCTGAGTGTTTGGCATGGTAATGGAATAGATCTGCTACTCTGCTGCTCAGAGCAAGTACAGGACTTGCTACTGCCAATACAGACACGACACGCTGCTGTGAGTAAGAGATGCTGCTGCTGTACAATATAGCGTACATGAATTACCCGTAGCAGATCTATACAGGTGGAGCTGGGGAAGGTGGAGGGTTTCTGAAGCGCGCTTCACTGCTAAGGCAATGCTACCAGAGTATTTTGAAGATTGAGCTCATTGGCTACTAATACAGCAGGAACCAATCAGCTGTGCCCTATAGATAACGACGTGATTACGAGCAGGTTGAGTTAAAGGACCTATTCGCCTGCGCCATCTAGAGTTTCATGACAGAACTTTGTATATATCTTAGGGTAAGGGGTTATGTGCTATTCAGAATCAAATTGTGAATGCTTTTTAAATACAAATTCAATCTGAGTATTATGAAGTACAATTATAATAAAATAAAAATGCCTGCAATATATATTTTTTTTTTTTTGTCAAGACAAACTTTAAATGATGGCATGACAAAAAAAATAGACACCTACATTCGAACTTAATTTATATACACACTTCATTTCCCACAATTCCATTACCTGTTCAGTTTCTCTGAATTGTAATTCAGTAAATTCTACTTCAATTAAAATTAACTGTGATTTTTTTTTTTTTTTTCAAGTTTATTATTAAAAAAAAAACTTTAAAGTTTATTATTGAAAGTGCCTGAGTGCTTCTGTGAAACACTACAAATATTCTTAATGGAAAACAATATCAAACAACTAAAATCAAATTATGCTGCAATAACTGCAAATTGCTGTTGCAAGTAAACAAAATTATGAAGTAACATAAAGATATGCAGAGGCAGTATGTGCAAACACCCTGATGAGAAGAACTGCTGACAACAAACTTATTAAATCTACACATCCTACACACTGAGTTAATAGAATTATGTGGTGAAAAAATCATTAATCCTTATACACACCTATAAGCATACACTCCTGGGCAAAAAAGGCCAAGCCAAAAATGGTAAAATATTTAGTGGTCTTTTAATGGCCTTAATCATTTTAATCACAAATCACTGGTCAGGACATTAGCAAGAATAGGATAAATATACTGAACATAATGTAAATTAGTATGGAATAGCCTTTCCCTTTGTTTTCTTTAAATGTGTAAGCCGTGTGGGTAAACTTGCAGACAGATTTTTGTAGGAGGAAGAGTCATTGCTGCTCCACTCAATGTTAAAGGCTTCAAACAGTTCATGAGTAGTTGAAAAATGTCTCCCAGTTCGTCTGAGTTTAATGTGAGACCAAATATTCACTATAGGGTTCAAATCTGGACTCTGACCAAGGCCAAAACATGAGCCTGATGGATCTGTTCTCAAGCCAGTTTTTTGGTTGTCTTTGAAATTTGGGCAGGAACATTGTCTTGTTAAAAAATAAGACAGAGAGAAAGAGAGTGCATCATTTAGCTTTGTCACAGAAAACCTGGAAATCACAGAAATCACCTGGTGGGGACAATGAAATAATCCCATTTTGTTCATCAGACAGAGCCATTTTTCAAAGTGTGGACACAACTACAGACACAACTTTGACAGAAAGGATAAGACGGTTCAAAATCTGATGGATGTGTAAAAATGTCTCTTATGCTGCCTTCACACGCTATCAGAAATTTCCTGTGATTACGAGCTTGTTGTGTTCGAGAGCTTTGTCATCAGAAAGAACAAAAATCATGGAGGACACTAAGTTTATTCTTGCCTTATCTTATTAAAGCCAAAATGATATTTAGCGACCCATTCACTTACAACCATATAAACATTCACCGCTCTGTCTAGACAATCAGCTTGTTGACGATTCTGGAAAATTCGGTTAAATACACGTTTTCTAAAACATATAATGTACTTCAAATGGTTATGATTCATACATGTAAATATGCACTTCTTTAACAACAACACAAAGCAATGTAGCTGTTGTGGAAAAAGCAGCAGTACCGCCGCTCCCTATACGTAGAGTACGCAGTTTGTGTAGGGCACCAACTCACAGGGGGGGCACCACATTTGCTCAAAAAAAATAAATAAATATATAAATAAATAAATAATTTAAATATATAAATAAACTAGTATTCTGTAGGTAATATAGTAATATTACTATTTTATAGTAATATTAACTTAAAAAAATGTAAACAGAAACATATTAAAAAGAATTATTGAGAAGGCAGTAACTTAAGCACACGCAGCACGCCATTCCCGCTTCGCCCCGCCCACACCTCACACTGACATCAGCAGAAAACAAGATTAATCACGTGCATCATTTTTAGGTATGTTCACAAACTTGAAACTTTATATTTTTGACTATTGTAGTTAATGGGTGAGGTTAATTAAACGTGTTTAACGACGTTAAGGATTTGACCACCACCAACCATCTGCCTGATTTGATACTAATGCAATTTTTTCGTAGCTATAATTTCAATAAAAAAAAAAAATTAAGAAAAAAAAATTAAATCGTGTGCACGATTTACTATTTTGTTCCCTCGATTTATAAATCATGTGCATGATTTATAAATTGAGGGAATGAAATAGTTATTATATAGCCTATGTATTTTAAGTCATTTTAAAGACTTGTTTTCTTAGGTCTATTTTTATAACCACAAAAAAAAAAAAAAAGTATGTATTGAGTTTGTGGAGGGGTTTGGGTGGCACAACAATACAGTTCTGTCACAGCAGCAATTGTTCTCCCCTCCACCATGTTTAAAGATTATTGCACACCCAACTCAAATTTATCCCCAAGCTTTCCAGTGGTAAAAATGACTTTGGACAACTAGGAAACTGAAAGGTATTTCAATGGATGAATGCACTATAAAAAAGAGAGAGAGAGAGAAATCTAAAAAATATATATATATATTTTGAATCAACTTACATGTTTAAGGAAGCTCATTTCTGACACAAAAGGGAAAAATCAATCATACTTTGGTAAATCATAATTACCGTATGACATAGTATCTCATAATTTTGTCTTTTTAACTCATAATTATGAATTTTTGTCATAATTGACGAGCTGAAATTGACAAAAAGTCAAGACATAAGATGAAATGTTTATAGTCATAATGACTTTATTCCATATATATGATTTAGTATCTCATAATTTCAACTGTTATGTCATAATTATGACTTTTTTTCTTATGTGACAGAAATGGGCTTCCACACGTCAACAATATTCACCCAAATTATTCACATCATTATAATCATAGACGTCAATCCTTCATGTTGCCTTGAAGATTTAACCTTATTTTCCCCTTAAACTCAAACCATCAGGTTAAAGGGCAAGATTAACAGTCAAAAGCTGTTGATGTTATGTTGTCTCATCTCTCCATATAGAGGGCGCCTGCTGTTAGTCATTAGGAAGAATCATCCAGCTGTTGACATACACTGCATCTGATTAACTTCACTTGGCCCTCTCAAAAGCCCTCGCTGCACAAGAGCCATTTACAGCAAGCAGCTTCATAAACAAAGATTGAGAGTGTATCATAATTAAATACCACAATAATGGTATATACATTTCATATGAAATTATTAGCTTTTTGGCATGGTTTTTGGGCTGTGTTTTATGCCAGAGTGAAAATATAGGTTTTAGACTGAACACTGCACAATTGCTTAATGAATGGGAATAGGTGATTCTACTTTCTAAAGGTAAATAGATAAGTGTTATAATGTACTGTTTTAGGCAAGGCAAGTTTATTTATATAGCACATTTCATACACAATGGTAATTCAAAAGGCTTTACATGAAAAGGATTTTTAAAACAGAATCATAAAATGAACACAGATGCGTAGGGGGAAAAAATTTACAATAAAAGCAAAAATAAAAAAGTGATTAAAATTGATTTAAAATGTATTAAAACAGTAATAAAAAGAATAAAAAGAGGATACATAGATTACAGTGCAACTTGTCGGACGTAGCACAGAGCTCTTTCAGTAAATGCACAGCTAAACAGATGTGTTTTGAGTCTGGATTTGAATGTGGCTTCTATTGCAGCACTGATCTGATCTCTTTTGGTTTGGGTGGGATAAAAGCTAAAAGTGGAGTCACCTTGTTTTGAGTGAACCCTTGGTATTTGTGATCTGTTTATCGGTTTATATTCAATGAGCATGTCTACAATGTATTGAGGTCCTAGGCCATTGAGTGATTTATAAACACGTAACGGTACTTTAAAATCAATTCTAAATGTAATTGGAAGCCAGAGTAAAGACCTGAGGATGTTCAGCAGCAGCATTCTGTACGAGCTGCAGCTGTATTACGGTCTTTTTGGGAAGGCCAGTGAGGAGTCCATTACAATAGTCCACCCTGCTGGTGATAAAAACATGAACAATTTTCTCTAATTCTTTCTGAACAAGAACAAACCGACCCCAAACTTTTGAATGGCAGTGTACATGAAAGGTATTAGAGTAGTCAATAGTGCCCTTATTTGAAGAATCACTCAAACATATTCAGTTGAATGCAGCAGAAGGGCAAAGGCCCTCTTCAAAATACTTTGACATGAACTAGTGAGCAGGAAGTGATGCGATGAGCATACACGCCACTCAGTGGACCTCGGTGGAGGGCAGTACCCTGAAGTGTGTCATTCTAAGGATACGCTGTTCCATTTCCACAATCACACACACAGTGCTCAGAGGAAGGTACTGTACCTTCAAGTCAAGCTGTGACTAAAGAAACATTCAAATATTTCCTTGACAGCTTAACTTTGTTGATATTATTGCACTAGGCAGATGAGCATTTGTGAACATAGCTCTGTAAACTCAGTACATCTTGGGCCTGTTTCACACCACATGTGTAAGAAGCACATAAGCAGAGCTGCAGTGTAACACTGCATTAAAATCACATCATTTTCTGTAACACAACACAAAATGTAATACTTAATTGAATATTTTCTTCAAGAGGCATATGACGCCGTTTTAAAAGGTCATTATTTTGTTAACATGCTTTAGGTTAACGTGCTTTAATGTTCAACAAAAAACCCTTTTTATTATTTTACATTATTGCAGCACCTCTATTCCCAGTCTGTCTGAACGCTCTGATTGAGTTGCTGTTTTTGCAAAGCTCTGCTTTCTGAAAGGCCCAGAGTAATCGCGACATGATGACAATAAAACAACACTACAATTCACTGAAGCCTTGCTTTTGATCAAGGCATTTTAGGCAGGTCTTGATCAATGTTCCCTGTTAGAATAAATCCCTTTGTGGAAGACTATGATCTTTGCAACTTTGCAGATCTTATACATACACAAACAGATACACCGATCAGGCAAAACATTATGATCACTGACAGGTGAAGAGAATAACACTGATCGTCTCTTCATCACGGCACCTGTTAGCGGGTGGATATATTAGGCAGCAAGTGAACATTTTGTCCTCAAGTTGATGTGTTAGAAGCAAGAAAAATGGACAAGCGTAAGGATTTGAGCGAGTTTGATGAGGACCAAATTGTGATGGCTAGACGACTAGGTCAGAGCATCTCCAAAACTGCAGCTCTTGTGGGGTGTTCCCGGTCTGCAGTGGTCAGTATCTATCAAAAGTGCTCCAAGGAAGGAACAGTGGTGAACCGGCGACAGGGTCATGGGCGGCCGAGGCTCATTGATGCACGTGGGGAGCGAAGGCTGGCCCGTGTGGTCCAATCCAACAGACGAGCTACTGTAGCTCAAATTGCTCCAGAAGTTAAAGCTGGTTCTGATAGAAAGGTGTCAGAATACACAGTGCATCACAGTTTGTTGCGTATGGAGCTGCATAGACACAGACCAGTCAGGGTGACCATGATGACCCCTGTCCACCGCCAAAAGAGCCAACAGTAGACACGTGAGCATCAGAACTGGACCACAGAGCAATGGAAGAAGGTGGCCTGGTCTGATGAATCATGTTTTCTTTTACATCACGTGGATGGCCGGGTGCGTGTGCGTCTCTTACCTGGGGAACACATGGCACCAGGATGCACTATGGGAAGAAGGCGAGCCGGCGGAGGCAGTGTGATGCTTTGGGCAATGTTCTGCTGGGAAACCTTGGGTCTTGCATCCATGTGGATGTTACTTTGACACGTACCACCTACCTAAGCATTGTTGCAGACCATGTACACTCTTTCATGGAAACGGTATTCCCTGGTGGCTGTGGCCTCTTTCAGCAGGATAATGCTCCTGCCACAAAGCAGAAATGGTTCAGGAATGGTTTGAGGAGCACAACAACGAGTTTGAGGTGTTGACTTGACCTCCAAATTCCCCAGATCTCAATCCAATCGAGCATCTGTGGGATGTGCTGAACAAACAAGTCCGATCCATGGAGGCTCCACCTCGAAACTTACAGGACTTAAAGGATCTGCTGCTAACATCTTGGTGCAGATACCACAGCACACCTTCAGGGGTCTAGAGGAGTCCATGCCTCGACGGGTCAGGGCTGTTTTGGCAGCAAAAGTGGGACAAACACAATATTAAGAAGGTGGTCATAATGTTATGCCTGATTGGTGTACATTACACAATAAAGGAAAAAGGAAAACATTAAAGCATTATATGGCCTCTTTAATATTTCTAACGGCTTTAACTTATAAGGTTAATAGAAGTGTGCAATAAACTTCATCATCAATGAAAATTAATTTACATGAGAAAAGAAACCACATTTAAATCCAAAATGTCATTATACATGGAACACAAACCAAACAGCTAAAAAATCATCTAACAGTCACATTTATTGAATATTTAAACATGTTACATGTGAGTTGTGCCGAAACTCTACGACGCAGCACACTCCTCTTACGCAGACTGCTGCACAGTGTGAACACTGTGACCTGTTAATATGACCGGCAAAAGAAACATTGCATGCTGTGTGAAACAGGCTTTGGAGTAAAATTTGCTTCACCATCTGTGGATTGAGAGAACTGTGATCTTTAAATCTATCATTGCATAAACAAAAACATCATGTCTAAATCCCCACAGTTGTTCAGTTGCAGATGATTTAATATTTAGCAGGCTGTTTCAAACCAAACATATGCCATTTTTATCATTTGAAAATTACAGCAGCAATAGCCACACAATCTAATTGGCCAGATCTTTTTTTTTTTTACTGTCAATGGTGTTTTTGTTGTTGTTGTTTTTTTTCCATTTAGCAGCAAGACCTTGCAGCTGGGCCTAACAACCCTATAATTAAATTTCTGTCATTCTTTAATGCTTTTTGGTCATCACACGATTCAGTCAGAATCTTTCAAAGTCACTTAACTGATGCTGAGAGGGACGAGGAACAAAACTTCTAACATGATTCACCACTAGGAAGCTCAGATTGGAGGCATATTACATGCAATTTTCTATTCTGTCAGAGTGAGTCAGAGCCCACATGCTGAGCCCTTTTCTTTTCATCAGCTAGCTTTCCACAATGCTGTGTGTTATTTGACCTTGGGTTCCGCTTTTTCTTCTGCCAACTTGGAGGGGTTTGTGGGTGGCACGTTGAGGCAGGTGGGTGTAATTATGGCAGACGTCTCCCTGGTGAGATCTGCAAAGGTGGCCGGCCATTCTTTTTCACTCTCTTCGACTAGGCCAGATGACCTGCTTGATTTCCAGAAAAGTCCAATTACCTTTGAATATATTACCTAGCTGAATGCAGAATGATGTAAATGTATTTTATATTAAGACTGTATCTTTGCAGAAAATAGGCCTAGCAAAATAAATGGTAAAAAACAATGCAATAAATAAATTTAACAAAAATAATTGCAAAGGTGCATATAATTTTTTAATCACCTGCATAGAATTTCAATGACAACTCCCACATGAGAGGAAAAGCTGCCAAGAAGTACTGCTCAACTATTCACAGCTCTTTTGCACTCTTGACAGAATCAGACTGAACAGAGCCATACGGGACTGCCAAAGCTGTCGCTCACCTGAGAAACACTTAAGCATAACATCCAGCTGGCAAAAACCCAGAAGAGCTTCTCATGTACACAAATCACACACGCATAAACATAAACATAAACATATAACATACACATAAAAAACATAAATATGTTTATAGGCATTTTTTAAGAGACTTAAAAAAAGTAACTGTAGGTAGTGTGTATGCACACACATACTACCGTTCAATTACATTTTTTTAAGTCTCTTTTGCTCCCCTGTGTTCTTGTTCATGGTTAGTTTCCATGGTTCCTGATTAAGTTACACACTTGTTTCTAATTTTGTTAATTGTCTAGTTCTGTTTGTATAAGCTCTTAGTTCCCTTTGTTCAGTGTTCGGTCACTTTTTCGTTAAACTCCACACATAACAAATATCATTACAATTTAAAGCTGCAGTCCGTAACTGTTTTTGGTTAACCAGCCAGTGTTCAAAACTCTCTTTACCTTAGCCTGATTCACAACAGTAAGCTTGTAATAATGTTTTATAATTCGGGTGGTACTGGTAGGTTTCCGCAGGAAATTTGAGCATGCAGCCGTTCGTCTTTGCGTCATTACGTCACGTCTGTTTACATAAAGAAGGAGTCCAGCTAGTAGGCTATATGGCATGTGAGGATGCTGCAGGTGACGGATCATTTATAGCCTTTTCTCACAGCAGCTGGAATAATTAAACATCATTTTGATGGCGGATTGTAATCCAGAAAGGTCCAAATGACAATCATCAGTGACAACTGGAGATTCATCCACAGTCAAAAGCAAAAGACTTCGGACTGTGGAGAGGCTACAGAAACTGAAATCTAAAGCTAATACACACTAAATACACATAGTCACGGAATGCTGATGTTGTTAACATTAACAATTTGAGAACAAAGTATAACAATAATAATAATTTGCATGGTTTGACGTGATCCGAGCTAAGCGATCGTTAGATTTAATCACCATTGGTAGCGTGATTTATTGTAATGCTTTTTTTCTCAGTTGGTCAAAACAACAGTGGCAGATTTGTTACTTATTCAGATGACATTTTCCAGTGAAAATTTTTATTTTGGTCATACTTCAAGACGTAGAATCTGTGATTCTGAAATACAGTATTCACACCGGTGTGGTGATTGACAGCAAACATTAGATTCACCCGCGCTGAGGAGCCGTCACGATGCACAACCCACGTAAAGATGATAATTCCGCAAATAACTGCAATTACAGGTTTCAAACAGAGATGGAGACAATGAGTCAAAACTTACGGACTGCAGCTTTAAAAATATATAACATTATAAATATATATATATATATATATATATATATGTTTATATAATAATGCAAGTGCAAAATACCACACAAATACAAAGATATTATTTAAAAATAAAATCATAAAAATCTGTAACACATGAATGAGACAGTTCATAAGAAAATACTAGATATTTGCTATTATTTCATTAAACTAGGTTGTACTGAGCATGTCGGAGTAAAAAATTGCTTTCAGCGTTTTAGCGTATTAGCCCACACTCCTTCACAACAGCAGAAAAACTAATAAGTTGCCACCAACTAAGTTCAAAAACAAATGAATGTCAATAAAAAGGTGTTCTAAAATGTGTCTCTCTATTCTCTGAAGCATGTGACAAAAGATAGGCTATGCCATTTACCCAAACAGCACAAACAAGCAGCGGTTATCCATGTTGTTGCTCAGGGGGAGGTAAATCTGGTGTGTGATCAGAATCTAAATGACTTTGCTCTCCCAGCTGCCCCCACTGAACAAGCTCCTCGGTCACTGATCCTGCTTAAAACTGCCAAGGAGGAATTATTAGAAGTTGGATACGGAGGCTCCCAGTCGGATTGCGCTGGCAGGTCATGAGGATGGGAGAGGAGCCAATAACCTTTCACTGACAAAGTGCCTGTGTCAGTTAGGAAAACACAACCACTCTTTAATTTAGCCTTCCTCCGTTTGGGTGAGAGAAACAGCTAATCAATTAAGAAGCAGTGAATATCTGTCAGGGGACTTCAAGATTTGTTTGTCATTGAAAAAGCTTGGAAGTGGGTGGCTGTAAACTATGTTTTAAATATACCCCATCCATCATGTTGGTCCTTGACCTGGTTCCTTTATGTGCAGGCTGTAGGTTGTAATCTATGTTTCTGCTGAAGAGAACAGCAGAAATGTGATGAATCGACCACACTGATGAAGCTTGCGCTGGAATTGTTCCCAGTGAGCAACAACATATTATTGCCGACTTGGAAAATGATTCAGTAGCGCGGCATTCAGCTTGTACCAAAGAAATTTCAAATGTCACTTCCAAATACAGGAAGCGTGGGTATGTTTGAGAAAGAATCAAGATTCAGGACAGTGCCACAATGAGCTTCTTTCATTGAGCTTCACAGTGGTTGTCCTGCAAACATTCAACAACAAACACAGCAAGCCACAATGTCTGATTCATGAACAAATGACTCTTGCAAACCGGTTAATTTCCAGTCAGTGAAAAAGATTCACAAACTTTTTAGCCATGTCTGATTTACCAAACATATAATTAAATGGTTAGTTCACCCAAAAATGAAAATTCAGTCATTAATTCCTCACCCTCATGTCGTTCCACAAGTCTAAGACCTTCGTTCATCTTCTGAACACAAATTAAGATATTTTTGATGAAATCCGATGGCTCAGTGAGGCCTGCATAACCAGCAAGATAATTAACACTTTCAGATTCCCAGAAAGTTACTAAAAACATATTTAAATCAGTTCATGTGACTACAGTGGTTCAACCTTAATGTTATAAAGCGACAAGAATACTTTTTGTGCTTCAAAAAAACAAAATAACGACTTTATCCAACAATATCTAGTGATTCTAGCGATTTCAAAACACTGATTCATGAAGCTTTGAAGCTTTCCGAATCTTTTGTTTCAAATCAGTGGTTTGGATCATGTATCAAAGTCATGTGAACTATTGAAATTTCGAAACGCTTTTGACGTAACGAAGCCTCGTTTACTGAAATCACATGACTTTGGCAGTTTGATACACGCTCTGAACCACTGATTCGAAACAAAAGATTTGTAAAGCTTTGAAGTAGTGTTTTGAAATCGATGCACAGAAAGTATCCTTGTCGCTTTATAATATTAAGGTTGAACCACTGTAGTCACATGATCTGTTTTAAATATGTTTTTAGTAGCTTTCTGGGCATCTGAAAGTGTAAATTATCTTGTTGTCAATAGAGGCCTCACTGAGCCATCGGATTTCAACAAAAATATCTTAATTTGTGTTCTGAAGATGAACGAAGGTCTTATGGGTGTGGAACAACATGAGGGTGAGTAATTAATGACATTATTTTCATTTTTGGGTGAACTAACCCTTTAAGGTTGGGGTTAGTATGATTTTTTTAATGTTTTTGAATAAAGTCTCTTACACTCACCAAGGCTGCATTTATTTGATCAAAAATACAGTTAAAACAAAATATTATTACAATTTAAAAACTCTTTTCTGCATTTTGAAATGCATTACTCCAGTCTTCAGTGTCATATGATCCTTCAGAAATCATTCTAATATTTGGTGCTCATGAAACATTATCAATGTGAAAACAGGTTGTTTTTTTTTTTGTTTTTTGTTTTTTTTGAAAACTGTGATACATTTTTCCAGGATTCTTTATTGAATAGAAAGTTCAAAAGAACAGCATTTATTTGAAATAGAAATCTTTTGTAATTTTTGCTCATCTGTTTTTACTGCCGAGCAAACAAACAAGCTCTGTGCAACTTTCTGTTTTGGTGCTGCAATGACAAAATGCATTGTGATGGGCCACCTGAAATATTTACACAATTAACCTCAATCATCGTAATGGCTCTGCGGCAGACAGAAATGACTGAGTGAGTCGGTCTAGGAGCAGAGACTCGAACCACTTTTTGTAATGAAAAGACTTGGCTGTCTTTCAGACTGGGAGAAGCGAGAGGTGGATGGGAGGGTCAGCGTTCGGCGGGATGAGTGGCACCGGAGTGGAGGTATAGCTGGGGCTCTCGATTGCACCACAAGAGCTCTGCGACTCATTAGCCAAGAGAGTGATGAAGAGAGGGAACATGCTCTGAATCTTAGTGGAGTCCTGGACGAGCGTGACTGCAGGACCGGAGCAAAAGCCTCTTGTTCTGAGGAGAGTTATGGTGGCTCTGGTGTCATTAGGCCTGTTCTGATGTGATCGACTGCTCCACTGGGTGCAAATACTTTCTCATAGCTGACTGAGGATGTGATGTGCCCTGTTGAACTATGTCAGTATGAGGCCAGACAGGTATGGCTGACAATATGCTGAAACACTTGCAGGTCTGGGAATTATTATTGCATGCTGGCAGCTCTTATAAACTCACAGCACTCTCTTCTGTCCTTGCTCATCCAACACAGTCTGAGACAAGACATGCAAAGATATTTGGCATTAAATCTGGTGCATATTCTGGCCAAGAACTGTCTATTCAAATACAGTGTGTGGGGGCGTGTGAGTGACATATAAAACAACCAAAACATAGTTTGCTCATTTTTATGTGACACTTAGTGGGGCAGGCAAATATGAAATTAATGATACTACAAAAATAGACTGGCATGTATTGCAGTGGTTGTGCTGCTAACATTCAACAACAAATACAGTGAGCTGCAATGTCAGATTCGTGAACAAATGACTCTTATGAAAATTATAAAGCTCTTATGAAGCTCACCAAGGCTGCATTTATAGGGGCTTTCGCAGCGAATAGTTCTAGGAACTCAGTTATAGGAACTAGCCACTAGGATATGTTCCTATGGGCCATGTTCCTGGTCGCACTGTCAGTAGGAACTCTGAAGCGGCGTCTTTAAGCGCGGCATTTACAAACACTAAAACCGGTGGATGGAGGATGCCGTGGTCGGAGCTGTGTTTGTTGTGTGTCGTGGGTTTCGTGATAATGGAGAATGTAAACGCAGAATTTATGCGACTGAAAGAGCAGAAGGTGGGGCTAGGAGAGACGAATTCTCCTATGACAACTTTAGTATTACATATCATCGAGGTGGAGGAAAGAACACAACCCTGCAGACAACAGGTAAATGCCGTTATCACTGGTTTCCATGTTCGTGAAGTAAATATGTTTACACGGCTTTTTAAAAATGCCGGGTGCTGGAATTTGACATGCGTTTGACCAATCAACGTACACTTACATCACTGATAGTTCCTATAGTGCTGGTTTAGACCCCCATACAAAATATGTTATGGTTTAACATCCATTTGAAACCAATTTACTCTCAATACAAGACTAAGTTGTAACTAAGTGACTATCTTAGGTGTCTGCATATGTAATACTAAAATGAAATGACATAAAAAGGGAGGGTAGGTGATTAATTGGACCTAAAAGTATTTGTTCACGAGGCTGACAAAAGCTAATTATCCTAAATAACAGTCAACATTGATCCCGGGCTGTATGCTGTATTGCTATCATCACAGGGGACGTTTTAACATGCAGAGCACGGATAATCTCTTCTGAAATTTTGCTAATCTGTTTTGATACAAATATCACCCTGAAATAACCAAACTGTCTCAGTGGGAAGACTACACTGCTCAGATATCAGAAGTGATTCATTGTAATGTGTGGGTTTTATGTTCACATTCATCCTTGTCAACAAAGATGTTTGCATTGATCCATCAGTGTGAGCTATTTCACTTGGTGCATCCATCTCCAGACTACTGTCTCGCACACTGACATACAAAATAAATATGAGATGAATAAGAAAGGTGGGGGTTAAGTCAGCTTCAATAAAATAATGTAAGATCTTTGCACTTTAAAATCTAAACATAAGGGTTTTTTCTTAATGTATTAAAGAAATAGTTCACACAACAGTCAATTACCAAATCAATATAACTTTATTTCTTCTATGGAATGCAAAGTAAGTGGTCGTGCACTTTAGCTTTAGCTTTAAGTTTACGTTTTTTATCTAATATTTATATTTTATGGAAGAAGATTAGGGCCAAGCAACTTTTTTCTCGAAACACGACTTTATTCTCAATTTAATGAGTTTATTCTCAACATTTTATTTGGACTTTTTTCTCGAAATTTAATGATTTTTTTCTCGAAACACTACTTTATTCTCAAAATTTAATGAGTTTATTCTCAACATTTTATTTTGACTTTTTTCTCGAAATTTAACTAGTTTTTTCTCGAAACACAACAGTATTCTTTAAAAATTTAATGTTTATTCTCAACGTTTTATTTTGACTTATTTCTCGAAATGTAACGACTTTTTTCTTAAAACAGAACAACTTTATTCTCAAAATTTGTTTATTGTCAGCATTTTATTTAGACTTTTTTTCTCTAAATTTAACTTTTTTTTTCTTGAAACATCTTTATTCTCAAAATTTTATTTGGACTTTTTTCTTGAAATTTAACAAGGTTTTTTCTTAAAACAACTTTATTCTCAAAATGTAATGAGTTTATTCTCAACAATTTATTTGGACTTTTCTAGAAACGTAATGATTTTTTTCTCAAAATACAACAACTTTATTCTAAAAATAGCAAACCTCTTCACTCCCAATTACATGCAATTTTCATTACTCTGATTATTCGCTAAGAATTGTGGTTATTTTTTTACCACCATTATACACATACCCCAATGCACAATACAAATGAACTCACATACAGTAGGTGTGTTACTGGCCACTGTTTGAATCTACTTGCATCAAATGCAAAGCACATTTGTATGGACATTATGATTTTCTCGGTGACACACCTAAGATGTCTTCATTTTTATGTTTCAACCATTAATATACTGCATTATATTCATGTCACACAAAGTTGTCAATATGAACTCAGTTTCTTCAGAACCCAAAAATGTGATGCCTCCTTTACCGCCATGTTTACAAATCTGCACATCACTGCAGGAGCGTGACACATCATCCGTGAGTGTCACAAGCACATGCACACTTTGGTCAGAGTGGAATAGATGCGATTAAAGTGTTTACATGCCTGTTTATTGCGATAAAAATCAGCATACACCACATATTTTACTACGATTATGAGCTCAATCGCATCATGTTTGTATGAGGTAAGGTTTAATCGCAATATTGCCTAAATCTCATAATCGCATTATGGGTGTGTATGCAATTGTAAACAAAGTCATTATGTATAGCAAAATCAAGACCAATTATGTCATCCACAGGCTTCGTTCAATGGACTGCATTCACTACGTTTAAAATTAATCGACTTCAGCGGTTTAAGTCAAGCGTGAAAAAAATTGGAGATAGCAGCATTAATCAGAAAACACTTTTCAAGTTTTTTTAAATGGTGCTTCCACACAGACTTTATTCGACAGCTATTACTAGCTACAGTGCATCATATAATTCCTCTCTCTTAGAACATGGGATGGTGTTATCTCCTTTATATGAACAACGGCAACGGCAATACAGGTGTATAAATAACTAAACAGCTATTTCAGCTTGCTCTGCATAATTACTAGCCCAAAACTGCTTTAGCATCTAAGGTCTTCAAGATAAAAAGCTGCTATAATTGGCTTTCACTTTAGAATAATGCTATCTCAAAAAGCGTATGATTCTGCTCCCAAAGGCAAAATTAGCCATTAAAGTTCATTTGAGATCTCATTTTTACTTGACACAGTGAGCACTTAACACAAGGCTAGATACGTTTTTCAGAGTGATTTAAGATGCAAGCATTAAAAATCACTTACCTCCATTATTAGCATTATATTAGAATTGTGTTATTTAGCAGTGAATCGCTGCTGACGCATCATGGCTGGGATTTTTTTTTAAATTATGCATCTAAATCATTACAGCTACATCGGCTCTTAATGCCTAATTTTGAGGTGAACATCTGAATAATTTCACTGCAGGAAGACTGTGTAGTCAATATAAAATGGTATCTCATTTAAAATACAGAAAAGGCAGCTCTATGCCACCCAGGTGCTGTGCTGTCAGCATGAACAACAACAGCCATTTATTAAAGGGCTTTGGGTAGCTTGCTCCTGTCTCCTAACCACAGAGATCCTTGTATTATGTCAAAGGCGAGTTTTGTCGCCTGAGTCTGAGGGGAAAAAAGAAGGGTTGGAAAAAATACATCTAAATGCAAATCTGATATTCCATATGGCTTTGATCAGAAGAAGAGAACTATGGACTGTCTGTCACAGGACACCTTCATACATGAGGTCAGTGTAGTCATAGTGAACAGCACAAATGTAGTCAAATGTACTTACGTTGCCACAACAGTGCTCCAAACATTTTTGTTTCTTTTTAAATGAGAGCAGCGCTTAAAAATGGAAAAATAAAAGTGCCGGTACTCCCGATGCTCGGTTCAAAACGCATTCCTGAAGAAAGGAGGGCGCGGCAGGCTTCCGTACCTGCAACATTACGGAAGTGCTGGTGTTGTGCTGAATTTCGACTCCCTGCCAAATTATTACTCCCCTCGTTGAAGTCGTTATCTGATTGCCTAATCCTAACCCCACCCCTAATCCTAAACCTACCAATACTGGGGGGTAATAATTTGGTGGGGGTCAGAATTCGGCACAACACCGGTACGCAAGGAAAACTGGCGGTACACTAAAGGTAAAAATATGGGGCTTTTGCACCAGAGGAACATTTTCATAGTTCCCAGAACTACTGGCGGAAGTACCCGGATTTTGCTGTGTTCGCACCTCAGGAACTAGGAATGATTTTAGTTCTAGGAACTCCTTTTGGAGGAACTAAATTAGCTCCTACTTCAGAGTAGGGTCTAAACCAGAACTATAGGAACTATCAGTGACGTGAGTGTACGTTGACTGGCCAAACACACGTGAAACACCCGCCATTTTTAAAAATCATAAACTAATGAAGATGGAGAATGTGAGCACTGTGTGCTCAGGCTCTGGTGTTCTCAAAATAAAAGTCACAATAACAAGCACTGCTTACGTCACTTCATAGTTCCTACTGGCAGTGCGAATGCAACCAGGAAAACGGCCCTAGGGGAACTATAAGTCCTCGGGGAACCACCCTGGTGGCTAGTTCAAAATTGCAACAATGGCGTCATTTTAGCATAGTAAAAAATCTTTGAAAAAAAAAAAAAAAAAGTCGCAAAACAAAAGAAAGGGCAATATATATATATATATATATATATATATATATAAAAATATATATATATATACGGACTCAAACAGATTTCATCTCAGAATACAGTATTTGGAATCATAAATAACAGTTTAAAATGTCTGAATGTCATTGCATTAGATGAAAAATATCAAACCATGTTCCACAAACAACTAGCCCTTTTTGTCAGGTTTGAGGTAAGGGATGAAGCGGGGACACAAGAATACAGATATGGGCTTTTTATTCATCAAAAACATAAAACAAAAACTACCCTGACCGGCTGGAATAGGTAAGGCAGGACAAGGCAGGGAACAACAGGGAGCAGGTAAACATGATGCACATATGAAAACAGTCTAGCACAGGACTGCAAACACAAGGAGAATAAATAGGGAGAGCAAACAAAGCAGGTAATGAGGGAGGATGGGTGGGGAAAATGAACCAATAATCAGATAACAAGAAGGGTGGGTTAGACAATAGACAGGAGAGCACATGGCACATAGAAACAAACATCACAAGCCATGTGCTCAAACAAAACATGACACAAACAGGCAGCCAATGAGAACACTCACCCCAACACAGAACCGAAACCAAACTAGACCAAAGTGCCAGGATCTGAATGCCACACACCACACACAAAACAACTCACGTGGACGGGAGCGATCCGTACCGCACGCGCACAACGATAAAACGGTAGGAGTGTCAGGACTCTGTCACCAAACAAGAATAAACCAGACTGAAGCGACAGAACCCTGACACTTTTCATTTTCTGAGAACCTTTTATTATTAATTTTGAGCAGTACAGTATATCTACTGTTTTATCAATTGATCGTTTAATAGATGAATGAAAATTAGCAACTCAAGAACCAAAACAGTAGGCTGAATTTGCAACTGAATAGGTGTCATTCTACGAGAAAACCCTTTTCAATATATCAGCTTTATATGGCTGTCGTTTGCTGGCTACTCACCTCATTCCCATGTCACTGCCCCCAGCTTTTCAACTTTATGAATTATTCAAAATCATAGAAGTAAACAAAATGATAAAACAAGGGGAAAGACCCTGGCTAGTGGCAGATGCATGGCAGGATCGGGATGGAGGCTGGAGGCTCTGTTATTTAAACATGCAGACATAAATATGCACTCATGAATATTAAAGCACATGTATACATCCCCCAGAGACAGGAAGTCCTATCATCTTATTTTAGCACCACACTTTTCAACTCCAGTTTATAGTTTGTTTTCCCCTAGTGATCATGGATAAATTATTGTGGCGCTAGATCTTCATTGGAAAAATTAAATATTGGTGAGAATACAAAGAATGCAGACACCAAGGACCTCTTTTCCATATAGATGTAATGCAGCTCAGTTCCATTTCTTTGAAATACAAGGAAAGTGGAACTTTTGTCTATAACAGAAAAACAGCTCACGAGAAGTGCTTATGACTGGACTTTACGTTTCACTTGTGATAAACAGTGAAACACTGCAGTGCTGTTATAAAAAATATCTGTACTCCTGGAATGCTATATCACTGGTGTGCATCGTAAGTTATAGCTATCCAACTTCAGTTAAGTGTTTTTACAGATAAATCATGCAATTTTCAGAAAAATCAGGACTGCAGGTTAGACTGTAATATTTATGCTTTCAGCTATTTATGTGGCTTTGGACTGCAGCCCTCTTCTATTGTTCTTCACAGGACTGGCCGAAACAGAACAAAAAGGTCAGAAAGGTACTGTAAGCCCCGTGTATGCATAATACACACAGTCAGAAGCTATTTCTTAACGCTAATTTAGGACTCACTCTGAAAAGCAATTTCTTGACTGGAGCAGTCTTACAATCTTTTTCTCCTAATTGACCCACTTAAAGCTGGCAAATGATTTTCATTTGGAAATTTCCACTTCAAGAGTTCTATAATTAGCATTCCTTATAGGCCTAATAAAAAATTTTAAGTGCTAATTGCACTCCTGTTTCCCGGCTCTAGCAGTTAGTCTCAGACCATGAACCCTAGATGCAAAAACACCCTCTGGCATGAGCATGTTTAAGAAATTCACACTTCACACATGCGTCTCTTTGTCAATTCCACCGGTCAAATTAGAAATTCAGGTAAAGTATGTATTCTCAATGGTTTTGATTCAACATCTGTTGATACTTTGTGCTGATTTTATCAACTAACAATCTGCAGAATTGTAATCCATGTTTTTAAATTAAATCAACTTAAACCTAATCAATGATCTGTTTCCACAATGACCTCTGACGTTAAGAATACAGTGATTCTACTATTAGTTAATTGTATCAAATTCAGTGGAGTTGTATAAAGTGGGGCATCTCTTTCTGATAAATAAATATTCCACTGTTCCTCAAAAACAGGTGCTTTTTAATGGCTTAGCTTTCATTTTTGGCCCATTATTTCGGGGCTGTCTGCAAATCCATTCTTTAATCTTCTAAAGGAGCCCTTTCTTTTACAAATCCAGGGATTTTTTTTAACTTCATCAAGGAAGTAAAAAGGCCAGTGTGTGCTAATCTGCAATGCAAGTTTTCCAGATAAAAGACAGTTCTAGTGCGCTATTCTTAGACACAAGTTTTGAAAGAACTCTTCATTATGATATGCATAAACAGCTTGAGAGAGGCTGAGTGAATACTTAAATTTTGAAAGCACTTTATTACATTTCTGAGCCACTGAATGGAATTTGTGTTTTCAAATATGTTTCTGAACATTATACAAACCTCTACTTATCATTGTCTGGGATAAGAGAAGGTATTTTAAGTATTAATTTTGGATTTAATTGAGAATGCCTTTTAAATTCCAGGTCAATTCCTCAATTTGAATTGAGTTAGTAAATACGACAGAATTGCAATTAGAATTTGAAGTTTGACAGATAGACGGACTGACAAACGGACGGATATGTATTTTTACTTCATGTCCAGTCAGACCAGTAGATATGATATTTTAAATGCTATCATATAGCAGCACATATGGGAAAGGTGAAGTGCTGGGATTGTTTTGAATACTGCTTATTGTTGTGCTCTATTGTTTAATTACAGTGTTTGCTGTCATGAGCAGGAGTAAAGTGACTGGTTTCTCCACCACAGTAATCTTTAAAAGCATTGAGGCCATCCAAATCGAGGGCTTTCATCATCTAAATGCTTCAAAATGCTTCTAATTCAGCTAGTATCAGTGCAACATTACCATCTCTACTTGGTACATGTTATAAAGCAATATAGGTGTCGTTCCAAAAAAACAGACTGGTATGTTACTTAAAACATTAACATATGATCATTTAATTCCTGATCATAGCCTCATAAATGCACTCACTGTGGCAGAATAGTAAAGCAGCAAAGCTGAAATTGCTTTAGTGCTTACTATACTTGCAAGGGCATGTGATTGATTACATTAATCGACATTAGTCTTTTGAAAAGAAATCTATTCCCCTAGAAATAAAAGATGAACCTAGATTCTTGCCCAGGCTTGAGGCTGATATATTTTGTATTATTTGGTCTAATGAATCTATTATGTGTTCCACTCAGGAAGGATACTCAAGTTTCCAGTGACACACAAATGGTCAGGGATGCATCAATTGTAAAATTCTGGCCAATACCAATAGTCCGAAACCATGTTCAGATTATGACATATAGCCAATAAATAGCCAATATTAAAAATACATTTTGTCTATAAAAATTTCAAAAAATAAAGTTGTTTTAAATACTGTACTACAAGTGAAATTTAGACATCAGAACATTATAATGTACAGTATGAAAAAAAAATAATATTAATTTTAAAAATTGCTAAAGATTAAATTTAACTCTTAAAGGGTTAGTTCACCCAAAAATGAAAATTCTGTCATCATTTACTCACCCTCATGTCGTTCTACACTCGTAAGACTTTCATTCATCTTCAGAACACAAATTAAGGTCTTTTTGATCAAATTTGAGAGATTGATGTCCCTCCATAGACTGCCTTTGCAACTTGATCTTTGACGTAGTGATGGGCGGTATACCGGTTCATATGGTATACCGGTTTCAATTTCGAGACCAATATTTTTTTCAAAAACCGCCATACCGGTGTGTAGCTTAAACAGCTGCTGTATCTATTCAATGGCCATGAAGCGCTATGTAGAGCGTATAGAGAGCGGACTTCTATTAACTGCATACCCTTCTTACACTAATGGAAACAACTTTATAACTCAACAATAAATAACTCACAAAACGATCTCTCTTTAATACTGCAAATACCATGTAGAGCCATATGATTTCCGCGATGCAGAAAACACGGATGAAATCACGCAATCCAGTCACAGATAGAACTTACTGTATAAAGCTGAACGTCACAGAATTGGGCAATTTTTGGATGAATACATCAAAAGTCGGGCTGTACAATGAATCAGATATCGATACGGACTAGTGTCTGTGAATATTAAAGCTAAAAAAGACTAGTATTGAAATCTGAAGTCTGTGTGAATGAGCGCCGCATTTTCATCTACTACACATACTGAAGCACGCGTGACGC
Organism: Ctenopharyngodon idella; assembly: GCF_019924925.1. NCBI lineage: Eukaryota > Metazoa > Chordata > Actinopteri > Cypriniformes > Xenocyprididae > Ctenopharyngodon > Ctenopharyngodon idella. The sequence continues at coordinate 17,925,026 of NC_067234.1, forward strand.
TCGCGATGATTTCAGTGTCTGCTCTCTCACTCACTACACATTAACTTCATCTGCAGAGCTGCTCTTAGAGTCACTTTATGAACATTTCACCGTTTAATTTGATAAAACTATCGACATTTGTCGTATCATATACACAGGAAGTCAAACGTCTTCACGACCCTGTCAAAATAAAAGTTCGGTATAACTTGAAATAACAGAAATATACTATTGTAGCCTACAGTCGAGTATACTTTAATTAATAGAGATGATGATGATGATGATAATAATAATAATAATAATAATAAACACCGTTTATTAAAACACAAACTCAAAGGTCTTCATTGAAATGACAGAAATTGCACAGTAAAAATGTAGTCTACTTATTAATATTATTAATTTAATTAAATTATTAAATTATTTGATTACATTTTAAACTAAATTGTTAGCTTATGAACTGATTTGATTACAATTAATTTTTAATTGTCCTTACAATGTTTATATAATATATTCCCTGTACTCCTGACAGTAAAATATGCCAAAATAAAAGTCCAGTGCAAAAAAACGTGACATACTGTGAAACCGCCAGAATCTTTAAAAAAAAACGTGATAGAGATTTTTGGTCAAACCGCCCAGCACTACTTTGATGCTTCAAAAAGTTCATAAAGAGATCATTAAACTAATCCATATGAATTGAGTGGTTTAGTCCAAATTACTCCAAAAAGTCTTGATCGCTTTATATGATGAACAGATTTAATTTATGCTTTTATTCACATATAAACATTGATCAGTGAACATAAACAGAAGCTCAACCAAACCTCCTTGACAGGCAAGAACAAACCTCTTGCAGAAGCTCAAACGTGCTGCGTAACACACGAGAATCAACATCATTGGCTCTCGCAGGCGTCAAGCAAACATGCTTGAACTCATCTTTACCACAAGTGATGTGTGAGTTCATAATTGTTTATTTGTGACAAAAAGCAGGTCTGGAACAACATCAGGGTCAGTAATTAATGACAGAATTTTCATTTTTGGGTGAACTAACCCTTTAAATTATTACCGTTTTAAAATTAACACAACACACTGACAATACATACATTACAATACATTAAAAAGTTTGGTTTTGAAAGAATTCTCTTATGCTTATTAAGGCTGCATTTATTTGATCAAATTTACAGTAAAACAGCAATATTGCAAAATTTTAAAGCAAAATAACAGTTTTCTATTTTAATACATATTTAATCATATTTAATCTATTCATGTGATGGCAAAGCTGAATTTTTAGCATCATTACTCCAGTTTCAATGTATTTGAAATAGAAAACTTTTGTAACATTTCAAATGTCTTTACTGTCACTTTTGATTAATTTAATGCATCCTTGCTGAAGAAAAATAAATAATTTCTTCAAAAAAAAATCTTACTGGCCTCAAACTTTTGAACAGTAGTGTATCAGGTATAAAACCAGCTGACCGATACAGTACAGAACTGATACAGTATTGATACATTGGGCATCCCTAATTCCATCCACAACATGTCAACTGAAAGGGAAAACAGGCTGCTTTCTACAAACTCCAGAAAAGTTCTGTCCTTGACAACATGGACATGGTTTCACACTGTGCTTAAAACCCCAAAATAAAACATCATCCTGACACATCATATCAGCTTGAGGATATCTTCCAGCCTGACCGCAACTGGGAGCTCAGTCTTGGCTCTCCTGGAGACAACAGTAAATGACACAGTAAATGAGTTTGGATGACATTGACTGACAGTGTCATCTCCTGAGAAGTGCCCTGTGGTTTCTCCACGACAGACCTGTAAATACATTCCGTACCTTCTCCTCCTCTTTTCTGTCAAATAGAGGAGATACCTGCTATGGAGAGGTCATTAATGACCCAACTGCCGGCCCCCAGCTCCCTCTTCAATTGTCACTCTGAATCCAATTTCGCCAATATTCACTGGAAGCTGAGCAAACACGGCTGGATCCCCTGTCCATCAAAAGCAGCTGCTGTTTGTTGGCTCTGTAACATAAAAACAACAGAGCAGATTCTATTTACATCATCATCTCAGGGCGCATGTATATGCATATATAAAAAAAAATATATATATATATATGATCCATATATATGATTCTGTTCTCTCAGCTTTCACTGCTCTGCTGTTCATTTTAGTATGACAACATAGGAAGAGAAGATGCATGTGAAATGGATGTTAGATTAGCTTATAAAGAACAAATGTAAAGCATGTACTGTCATGTAGTATCGATCTGCTTTATTGATCATGGATTTTGTCGAAGGCATGATTTACATTAACGATAATGTTCAAAAACAACATATGCAAAAATAGCCCAGAAAACTATAAGCTTGCTTTTTGACATCAAATATACAGTTTGTATATCTATATCTGTAGTGTGGTAGGATTTAAAAAACAAAAGACAAAAGATCACAGGAAAAAGCAATAACACTCTTGTCTTTTCTGAGAAACATGAATTATTTACACCGCCCCTTGTCATCTGAAAGATTGTTTGGTCTTTCTATCAGAAAAATACAATAACAGCCAAGAAATATTGTCCACTTGAGGGAAACAAGGTAGAGATCATATACTTTAACTTTTAACTTTAAGTGTATGAAAAACATTTTATCTGTTTGTGGTGCTAACGATAATTCTTATTATATTTCTTAAATGATATATTGTGCTACTGTTCTTTTTTACTGAGAATAAAAAATTTCTTTATTTTTTTCTTGTACTTAAATAATTCAACTTTCTTACAGAATACCACTCAAAAGTTTGGGGATGTTAAGATTTTTTTTTAAATGTTTTTGAAAGAAGTCTCTTATTCTCACCACGGCTGCATTTGTTTGATGAAAAATGTAAAATGTATAACTGATTTCCATTTAAATATATTTACAAATGTCATTTATTTCTGTGATCAAAGCTCAATTTTCAGCATCATTACTCCAGTCTTCAGTGTCACATGATCCTTCAGAAATCATTCTAATATGATGATTTGCTGCTCAAGAAACATTTCTTATTACTATCAATGTTGCAAACAGTTCTTAATATTTTTGTGGAAACCATAATACAATTTTTTTCAGGATTTTTTTGATGAATAGAAAGTGAATGCATATATTTGCAAAAGAAATATTGGTAACACTTTACAATAAGATTCATTAATTAACTTCGGTTAACTACATTAGTTAACATGAACTAATAATGAACTGCACTTATACAGCATTTATTCATGTTCGTTAATGTTAATTTCAACATTTACTAATACATTATTAAAATCAAGAGTTGTATTTGTTAACATTAGTTAGCTAACATGAACATTAACATCTACAAAGATTAACAAATACAGTAACAAATGGTTAGTTCATGTTAGTTAATTCATTAACTAGCATTATGTCTTTACTGTCACTTTTGATTAATTTAACGCATTCTTTCTGAATAAAAATATTAATTTCTTTAAAAACAAATCTTAAAGGGTTAGTTCACCCAAAAATGAAAATAATGTCATTAATTACTCACCCTCATGTTGTTCCACACCCGTAAGACCTTCGTTCATCTTTGGAACACAAATTAAGATATTTTTGATGAAATCCGATGGCTCAGTGAGGCCTGCATAGCCAGCAATGACATTTCCTCTCTCAAGATCCATTAATGTACTAAAAACATATTTAAATCAGTTCATGTGAGTACAGTGGTTCAATATTAATATTATAAAGCCACGAGAATATTTTTGGTGCGGCAAAAAAACCAAAAAAAACGACTTATATAGTGATGGGTGATTTCAAAACACTGCTTCGGAGCTTGACGAATCGAATCAGTGACTCGGATCTCCTATCAAACGGCTAAACTGCTGAAATCATGTGACTTTGGAGCTCCGAGTCACTGATTCAATTCGTAAAGCTCCGAAGCAGTGTTTTGAAATCGCCCATCACTATATTGTTGAATAAAGTCGTTATTTTGTTTTTTTGGTGCACAAAAAGTATTCTCATCGCTTTATAATATTAATATTGAACCACTGTACTCACATGAACTGATTTAAATATGTTTTTAGTGCCTTTCTGGATCTTGAGAGAGGAAATGTCATTGCTGCAATGCAGGCCTCACTGAGCCATCGGATTTTATCAAAAATATCTTAATGTATCTTAAAAATCAGAATACCAGGTTATCATAATGTGATTCCACAATATCACAAGGTTACAGTAAATCATACAAAATTAACAATTAATACACTCAGAAATTTGACACTATGTGATATCAGTGAATCAAGCCACTTCATGATAACTGTATCATCAAAAAGCATCAAAAAGAATTTGTCCTACACTTTTTGTTATAACAAACGTACATTAGAAACACAGTTAAAGCAGTCAGAGAAAAACTAACATGGAAAAAGTCAAGGGTCAAGAGCCCAACTAAAGCAAACGCTCACCTCCATAAGGGTGACATCAAACTTTTTTTTCAATAAAACATCAACATCTAAATCTTTGTTAATTCTCAATAAGAACCTTTGTATAAAAGAAATAAAGTCTAGACTGTAATAAGTGAAGATGCTGAGATCTTGAGAGATCTGTTAGTGTTTAATGTTCTGTTGTTGCCAGTCATTTGAATCAAATCAGGAAATACCTGTAAAATAAAAGTATCTTTTAACATTTAAAGAAATTTTTTGCTAAAGTTTTTTGCACTTTATTTATATTAGAATATGTTACTTTAATTTTATGGTTTTTGTTTGGCAGCCGTAGCTGCCAGTCATTGACCTGTTTTTTTTTTGTTTTTTTTGTTTTTTACGATTTTTTTAAAGTGAAGGTATATGATCGTAATAATTCAGGAAATACTAGTAAAATAACAGTGTTTTTTGGTTTATTTAAATTAGGATATTTTACTTTAATTTTACAGGGGTTTTTTTGGCTGCCATTCATTTGACCGTTTTATCATTTAACTGTTTTGTTACTGTTTAATTACTGATTATTTTTGTAATTTTACATACATTTGTTTGTAATTTAAGAAAACAGAAAAAATACTGTATAAAAAATACAGTAAATTTTCTGTAAAAAAATATGTGAATTACTGTAATTTTTCATTAATGTCATAATACTTAAAATAACAGCCGAGTTGTTAATTTATATACATTGTTTGTAATTTTACAGAGTTTTGAGTATAATTTAAAATAAAAGAAAATGACCGTAAAAAAATCACAGTTATTTTCTGTAAAATTAGGATTTTTTTTTACAGTGTAGTTATTCCCCTATGAGCATGTGGTAAATGGTAGTTAACAAAGGTCTAGCAAAAGCCAGTGTAATTTTCCAGGATGCATGCATATATATATATATATATATATATACAGAAATTACTGACAGAAAATTCAAGGACTAACAAGCAGCCTTTCAAACAAGATATACTGTATCTTTGAGACGCTGAATCTTTGAGATAAGGACCTCAGGAAAAAAGGATAAGGAATGCTTTGTACCTATAGATTAAATATGCTTTACATGCACAGCAAAGGCATGAAGTGCCACCCGAGAAAAAGCCACAACAGCACAAAATTATTTATATTGCACACTTCTGGAGTGGTTATGCCTGAATAACTAGAAAAATGAATGATTGAAATGTTAAAAAGCCATTTACTTTTCACCATTTGCATTTTTAGCGAGGAGACTGGGGCACAGAGGCCGTTGCTCTTGGTCAGATACACACAGATGTGTCAGAGATAGACAGCAAAAACATTCAGGAGAGAAAACATCTAATTGGAGAGAACGGTTGAAATTGCTTCTCCAGATGAAAAAGGGCTCTGTTGATTTGCACTTTAAAGAAAAGAGCTATAAATGACATGGACTTAAAGACAGATGAAAGCAAATGAAGAAAGCACACAAGCACAAAAATGAGGCTTGAGTGGCTCCTGGTTCACATTGATTTTGATGCATCTGTATAGCTGGAACAGTACAGCATGTGCGCTTCTGCTGAAGGGTTCTCTTGTAACTCTAGTTTGATCATATCTGCAGGAGAGCAGAACACCAAGAGGTCTTTAAGGTGAAATTCTGAAGGGGTTTGACAGCACCGCGCCACCGTGTAACCCCGAATCTTATTATAACACGGCTCAGCCTTGCAAGGACATAGCGGTGTCAGTGTACAGGAAGCACTTGACAGTATCATGGTGTGTTAGTGTGGCGGTCGCTCTGTTGAACAGGTTCGTGTAAACAGGCTTGAGAAAGACTGCACACACTAATATTTCCCTTCAAGTGTGAATAGATGACACAAGGTAAAGCTAGAAGATTCATTAGAGTTAATTATAATATAACACGATACACCTTTGTTTGATCACACAGAGTGGAAGTATTTGTATAAAGCTGTTTTGTTGGATCCAAAGTCATTTTTTCTGCCTTCATTAAAATAGGAACTGCGAGGCATGAAATTACTGGATGAATTATTGTCATTTGTGTAAATATTTGTCCAATATATATATATATATATATGCAAAACAGGATGCAGGAGATAAGTTATTATGATTACTGTGTCGTTGTTTTCTATTTTAATTGATTTTTCTCTGCGTGAGTGGGCATCATTAGTGCCAGCTTTTATTTTTAGACCTCTCTTTCACACACACACACACACACACACACACACACACACGGACTCTCACAGTTCTCACAGTCATGTGAGAACAGAGATTAATTACATTTGTACTAATTGCATAAATATTAGGCTGTAGTGAAGTCAGAATCAAAATATATTTCAGTTTGTATTGTAGCCCTGAACGTGTCACTCTATTCAAGGGAAAGTTTACCGTGTAACCAGTATTTACGAGCACATTGCCCCATAATAAGCAAACACTGCCATCTTGTGGGCAATGCAGTAAGGCTATCTATCTAGGCTTAGGTCTTCCATCCATCTACTTATAAGAAACATTACAATCATCAGTGACAGCAAAAGTTAAAGACATTTAAGTCTATTAAACATACCTGTAGAAATGTGTGTTTTCATTCCTATTTATCTCATCTGCAGCTGTTCGGTCACCTTAAGACTTCCTGGTCGTACGTGAAATTAAGGCTGCAATTTTTGCTTTATCGGCTCAAATATTTTCGGGAACATTTGTCAGTGAACACTGATCAAAATTACACATACTGTATCCGTTATAGCTCGTTCATTCACTCATTTGCTATAATAATATAGTGGATAGCAGTGTTGAGGAAAGTTACTTTTAAAAGTAATGCATTATAATATTGCGTTACTCCCTTAAAAAAGTAACTAATTGCATTACTTAGTTACTTTTTATGAAAAGTAATGCGTTATGTTACTTTTGCATTACTTTTTCTCACCTGGGCTGGGCTTGTTTGTTTGTTTTTTTATAACAGCAAAAGAAGTACTATTTTTGGCAAATGTTAAGGCCCTTTCAAACCAAAAGTGAAATGAAAAAGCCTCAGGCTGAAGGAAAAGCATATTTACTCCTGTACAGCAGAGGGCGCAGCTCAAATAAACCTTTCAGCTGTGCTGCCGTTCTGGATTAAAGAAGAACAGGATACAGGAGGAGGAAGTTCATAACTCTTATTTCTAAATCTAAAATAGTCTTTGCTTATTAGTATGGTTGAATTAGATCATTGAAGGTCAGCAGCAAAGACATTTGTTAATAAATTGAGATTGAATAAAGTATATTTGTATAATTTAATATAGTTAATTATTACAGGTTTGCATAAGAAATTGCATTTTACTGTTTTTATTAATTTTGAGGAATACTGAATGTTTTCATGCAAGTGAGATGAGTAAATGCATGTTGACATTTAGTCTAGAACAGATCTATAATAACCATCACGTTCACGCTCAACATGACGACAGGAGAGCTGTCCGTCAATACATGTGAAGAAGTAACAGATATTTTGTTGTAAATTGAAAAAGAAATGCGTTACTTTACTAGTTACTTGAAAAAGTAATCTGATTACTTAACTCAAGTTACTTGTAATGCATTATCCCCACTAGAAACTTTACGTTCCCAGAACGTCCCCACTGGTGTTAAGGACGTTGCCTAGTAATGTTCCCAGTACATTCCGAGACGGTCACAATGTGGAGTTCTTTTAAGGTTTGGGGGACGTTATTTAGCGGACATTCACAGAACATTCAGGACGTTCTCTGAATGTTTAGGGAACCATATTTTATTTGTGATGTTCCCAGAATGTCCCTGCTGCCCTTGTCAAAAAAATGAATTGAAAATTAGAGCTAAATTGACTAACAAAAGTGACTGTTCAAATAAAAACTAATTTTCCTTAAATGTCTTATTTAAAAACAAAACAAAACAAAAAAACACTTTACAGGTATTTCCTGGATTATTATGAAACCTTTTCTTTAAAATGCTAATCTCTTGCAGTAAGTCACTAGCTAACAACAGCACATGTATGAGCTAATGTGACTGCTGTATCACTGCATCAACAACTACACAATTCCTGTCTTTAAATAAAGCAACACGCAGCAGAACATCAGTGTTTATGGATCATCATGACTGAAGCACAGGCTCTACTCTTAACCTCACAAAACTCAGATAACAGAAACAGAACATTAATATCCCAAATATCCTCTTCGTAACGTTCTTATGGGACCATAAAATAACCAAAATGGAACGTCCCCCTAAAGTCATATAAGGAACCTTGAACTGCAGCATTTTCACTACCAAAAGAGGACGTTTTAGGAACGTTCCTAATGTTCTGTAAAGGTTCGGAATTTTCGTCACCTTTAAAAAGGGCTTAAGAACTTTTAGGGAACGTTGTGCAAGGACACAAGAACATTGCCTTCTACGTGGGTACCCCTAACACTGGTGGATAGTAGCTACATTTATGGGAAACAAACAACTCAATTCAGATGCTAACGTAGGCCTAAATACTGCACACCTGGGGCCTCATTTATAAAATGTTGCGCAGAAACATTTAATTTTGATCTTATGATCATTTCTCAGATGTGCGTACGTGTGATTCATAGAATGAACGTACACACAGAAAACGAGCGTACGCCTCTCTTTCAGATGTGAAATCTATAAATCGCAAATGATCTTGAACTTGTGCACAGCTGAATGGTTTCAGTTCTCCGCGTTGTAAACGACACCTAATTAATGTCATTTACATATAAAAGATCAACAGTCATCGTCTAAATCCTTTTATTTAGAATGGCGAGCTGCAAGAATATCTTAGATTTCCAAAAACCTGCAGTAATCTGAGCAGGAAAAGTGTGTACTTCTGCTCAGACCCTGACGTGCTCTAAACACTTTTCCACGTCAAAGACAGTTTTTATAAATATGAGCGTTGGCGTGGATTTAAGCGTTCACACACTCTAAGATCAGATCTGTGCGTACGCACGCTTTATAAATGAGGCCCCTGGTGCTGTGACAACACAAAACATTTTGAAGATATTAAAATTTTACATTTTGTATAATAACAATGTACTTTTTCAGCTTTGTGGTTCAATGGATGGTATGTTGATGCAATAAACATTTGTTCTGTTTCATGTGTAATATATTTGTTCATCACATTTAATGTATATTTACAGTATATATTCTTTTAACTAACAACAATAATCAACACATATGAACAATGTTTATTTATTTATTTGTCTTCCAAGCTGTCTATGTATAGGGCGCATAGCATCCTTATCACCATTAAGCAATTATTAAGTTATAAATAACATTGAATTGAATATTAAAATAATATGCTGTTAAGGGTCCACCAAAAATAATCTGTAACTGGTAAGTATGTACCAGAGGTGTAGCCATCATTTCAGAAGTGAGGGGGACAGAAATGTCGGGCATAATACCAGTTTTTATCTGACCTTTGTCTAATTGATAGATTTTATTTTTTTTTATCTCATCTCTTGCTTTTAATTTGAAATGAATTTGGTTTTAATAAGAAATTATCTGCTGTACAATAACCAATTTCTAATTTATTTCCCCTATAGTTTATGTATAAACACTTGTGCATTAAGTCCTCATGGATTTTATACAATGTAAAAATAAATTATCACATGTACATTAACATTACTTTTGTATACTTTTGCATAATATTATAGTTACAGACTCTACCTGAAGGGGTGCTCAAGAGCAATAAATAGCTCCTATTATTTTCTATAATTGGCACTTTAGCCTACAGTAAGTTACAGACCGAGTAACTTCAAGTGAAAAAACGCGCCAACATACTCAAACCTTGCAGACTCATTAAAGTCACTAAAGGTAAGCAGAAATAACAACTTTTTATAGGCTAACTGAAACGTGTCTTAAAATATTTTTCCCTCACACAGTTACACTTTCCATGAGCAAGTTACATTTCGTTACTTCAGATGTGATCGCCTATAGGCCTACCTTGTTTAGGTGTGACCAGGTAAATTGTGGTGAGCGTTGTGAACATTTAGGCGACTTGGTTCTTAGTAAAACAGGATAAGAAATCGTTATCATTGTTAGATCAATCTAACTGAGGTTTCTTCAAAGTAGACTATGATATTTGTTATGAAAAATTATAGTTATAGTAAAAATGAAGTATATTCCCTCACTTCCCCTAATAGATTTAGTAAGAATCTAGTATTACTAATATCATTGCAAATGAAAGGTTTTTATGAAGACCAAAGCTGGCAAATGTCGAAATGCTTGTAAATGTGCATGTGAATTTGGGTGTGTACTTCACACAGCTGCGAGAGCAACCCAGCTCTGTGACTGTGGATATGTTTTATAGAGGGCATGTGTGGCAAGAATATGAAAGTTTCAGCCTTATAGCTTGAAAGGAGGGGCTTTTATGAAGGGCTTTATGGAAGGTCAGTATTACTGCAAAGCATTCATCTTTTTTTGATTGATTGATTTATTTTATTTTTTTTTTTTGGCCTACAGCATGGTTGCTTTGCCCTTTCTAATAAATTTCAGTGAGTTCAGTGAAATTTGCATATGTTTATCTCAAAGGACTCCATCACACTCTTATGAGCTTGGGAAATGCCTACCGTCCTGTCTGTCTATACCGCATGTGCAAATGTGAGAGCTTACGGCACAGTTTTGACTGTAACCTGCACGCAAAGATGCTTAAATTTAAATATGTTTTGAAAATGCTCAAAGGGGGGAATTAAACCTCAGTCCAAGAAGAACATAAATATAATTTTGTTATAACAGTTAAACCACTATAAAATAAAATACAATAAAAAGAATTTTCAATATACATAAAAAAAAAGTGTATTGAAAGGGGGGGGGGAGTTCTTTATTGGTATCGATGGTTCCATGAAAAACCTTTAACATCCATGGAAGCTTTCCATTGCACAAAATGTTCTTATAGTGGAAAAAAGGTTATTTAGATTACTAAAATGAACTTCATATTAAGAAAAAAAAAAGGTTATTTTAAGAACTGGTTCTTTGAGGAACTAAAAATGCTTCTTCTATGCCATCAACCCCCTTTTAGTACTTATTTTAAATGGCACCTTCATAACACAAATGGAAATGAAATATAAATAGGTGCTAAATTGTGATTGTTCAAAATGTTGACAATTAGTTTAGTTTGTAGAACAACAAAGTTTTTTAAGGCTGTAAAATATCAATGCTGAATATAATAGGCATATCCAAACGCAGTTTGGGTAGGCTGCTTTATAAACTTTGTCTTTCATTAAAAGGAAATGCTGGCAATCCATGCGTTACACCACTAGATGGCAGGCTTTACCTTTACACCAGCTCCTGCTTTATTTACAGCAGATTTCTCTGGAATAGCATTTCACTTCAGTTGTGCATTTTATAGGCTACTAAAGGGAAAAATCTGATTCATCTTAATTTGTTAGTGCACTGGTGAATTTCAGAGGTGAGGTTTAATTTCTGATTATGCTGCAATGGGAGAAACCCCAAATCATCAATTTGCTTGGTATTCAAAAATTTCAACTCAGTAAAGATAAATATGATACATGGGCAAAATAGTTAGCTTTTGGTCTAGCCCTCAGTCTGGTTTAACTTTCTTCACCCACCTCTTTTTGTCACAATGTTGATTCTCTGTGTAGCAAGAAGCAACTTCAGTCTATCCATTTGAGAAAGACTAAATAAGCATAACCCCCTCAAAACGAGACCATTTTAGTTGTGCTATGAATGGAGAGCAGTTGTCAGCAATACATCCTTCAGTTTGTGTGTGTGTGTGCATAATTTCTGACACATTCCTGCTTCAGTATGAGTCTAACTTAATTCTCTTGTGATATTTAAACTAGAAACGCAGTGCCTTTTGTGTAAAACACTCAGTGACAGCACCAAATACGTTAGAGCTTTTTGATGACGGTAGGAACACAATGTTTGCTTCTCCTCCTACAAAGCCAAGTTCTCTTTGTGGACCCAGAAAGGGGGTTTGAACCTCTGCTGTTGTGGTTTTGGCAACTTTGTGCTTCAGCAATCAAAAGCGCTCATGTTCTCTGAGCGTTAGGTTGATTTTCACTCCTGTGTTGTTGTTTTTTTATGTACAATTACTGATTTTTATTCTGTTCTATAGTAGAAATAATCATTTCCTTTTTTTGCAGATCGATTTTTCTCATTCAGGTCTCTCTGGGCTGGCTTACAGTTTGAATAGAAGAATGAATTTGTGCATGTAAGGATCAGGCCATGTGAACGGAGATCTCTCAGTGGAATGTATAATTAGACAGAGGCCTGTGAAGGGAGAAAGGTAGGCATCTCTCCAGCCCTCAGGCTACCAGCTTCAAAACATTCATAACTTCATCCAATACGCAGTAGCTGGTACATTCCACATTTATTTGACTTCAGTTTTTTGAAAGATAAGTGTATTATGATGCTTTAAAATAAAACATATTTTTAGTTAAGCAACAATATCAAAGTGAGAGCAATATCAGTGTAGCTTTTCAGCCATACATTTGATTAGATGCACTGTGTGAGATTTATCTGTGACTTCTCTATGCTCTGCTGCTTTGCAGAGTAAAAGAGTTGTAATTGTGTTTTAGATTGCTTAATATCTCTGCAAACGGCACAACTTCAAAGAATGTTTGACTTGGCTGTCTCACGTCCTTCCGTATAAGCTTAAATCTCACAGTCGGGTTCGTGCCTGACGCAAATCTGACGCATGCAGCCAGAGCAGATGAATAAAACCGACTAATGAATTGACATTCGAGACTCATGATAATATGATAAAACACACTGGAGACCTGTGGCTGTTACTAACCCAGTCTGCCAAATCGGAACCAAAAGAGGCACTGCTTGGTTTTAATCTGCCTCATTCATTTTCAGTGGATGTCTCAATAAAGCACTAATGCTCAAAATTGTGGCTTGTGGAAAAAGCTCTTACAGGAAAAAGGAGCTATTCTTTTTTCAAATTTGCCCTTGACAAGCGAACAAAAGAGGCGGTATTGTGGAGAGAAGGTCAGCTTGTGTAGCAGGTAGTGTCTGTGGCAGGTAAAGCATGGGGCTTTTGTCTGTGTCTGGCTCTCTGTCTGGACTCTCATGGCACTCCGTACCCCCTACAGCAGTGACCGGACTCATCCTATTAGAATGCAGTGCTCATTCGCTGCCTCGGCTCACTGGTGGAGAGAGGGGGCTGTGGAAGAGAGATGAACGATTTTAGCAGGGAGAATGCCATGCAGAACTCAGTCTTTTCTGGATTCTAGGGGTCCAAGGATAAGATTTCTTATGGCTGATGCTGATGTCTAAAGAGCATGCCAATATAATACCGAATTGCAATAACGATAATGAATAAAAAAAAACTTCAACTACATTATTTATTTATTTTTAATGCTTTATAATACATATATCAAATATTTATTAATAAAATGTTATTTATTATTTTTCACAATATTTACAAAATTTACAGGGGGGAAAAAATATATTTTTACACTTTTTTTTTTTTTGGTATATAAAGAGCAGGCCAGTTTAAAATGCTGAATTTAAATAAAATGAATGAATAATGAAAAAAAAATTATTTGTTTTTTTATATGTATTAAATTATTTATTTGTTATTTTGCACAATATTTAACAGGAAACATATTTCTTTTAACATTTAAAAATATGCATTATTCTTTGTAAAATGACCAGTTCTGTTAATAATCAGTCTGGACAGGCTGTTGCTGATTTTAAAAGAGCAGGAGAATATAATTCTGAATTTAAATAACTTAATTTAAAAAACTTTTTATTTAGAATATTATTTAAAAATTTTACAAAATATTAATATTATTTTATAACGTACGTGAAATGACATGACGTGCATATTTTTGTGTCAAAGTGATTTATTTCCTTTTAAAATAATTTAATACATTCATGACATGTATCACTTTATTCTATAAAACCTATTTAGTTTGAATTCATTTTTAGTACATTTAAATAATACAAAATTATTTGATGTTTTGTTATCTTAAACCCCCAAAATGTCAGGTGGTGCAACTGTCCGAATAAATGAACAACAGACTCAGAAAACTATTTAAAATGGTGTCTTAATAAAAAATTAAAAACTAAATACTATGGCATCATTTTAGGTTGGAAACCTTTCATATAAACAAATTTATAAATATCAGTAGTTTTAAAGCTGTTGAGATAATTGAAAAACTTTTGTCCAGCAATTTGTATATTCTCAAATGTCAGGGTGGCACAACTGCAAACATGGGTCATTTATTATATATTGACAACATAATAACATCGTCATTAATGATGCATCATCCAGAGGAACCCAACTGATCCTTGTGAGAAAAGGTTTGTAGATCTCTGTCAAATACTAGTAAAAACTGCTAATTTCAAGTATGGGTAGGTTGTAGGGGTGGGACGGTTCGCTGTAAAAAATCGAACCGTTCGGTTCTCCACCCACGGTTCGGCACGCGCTTGCGCCGCAGTTCATCCCAAATCTGACGACGCATCTGTAATATGGTTTGTTGAAAACAACGTGCAAAACAGATTCGGCTGATGTATGTTTCGGTCGATGGATATGCATTCTGGTTTCCCAATACGTTACAACAGCGATGATCAAAAGAACATGGACAAAACAGTCACTCGTTGTAAACAAATGTTCAGTGACGGCAATGACGTGACGAAAGCTCTGTGTCCAGTCATTTGCGCCGTCATCACCCGGGTGTTGATAGCGCACAAGCACAGGTGAGACCTCAACATCTCACGTTGCTATCTGTGTTTAAACTAAACTCATTTAAACCTTGCCATTTAAACATTCATCTGTAAGACGTGAAAGAGAACTCGCGACCGCTGTGAGGAGAAGTGTGTGTGTGTGTGTGTGTGTGTGTACTCATCCGAAGCGCGTGCATGGAGAGCCGCGTCAGAGCGCGCAAATACTCTTTCACAAATTCAATTTCAAGTCTTGCACCTAAACGGATAAATTCAAACAAAAATTATGTCAACAAGCCCATCTTAGCGAGTATCCCAACAAACACAGTAGGTTATGTCTTAAGAGAAAAACGAGACAGACAGCGCATGTGTATCAGTATCAGTGTACTGGATCTTTGAATTATATCTTAAAGGGACAGCAGTCTAATATTCCTGCTCTGTGTTTTAATGTTAATCAAATGACACTCTTGACTGAATAGCTTTTGTAACTTCAATAATGTTTCATCTTTATTTAATTATTCAAAGAAGTTTATATGCAGTGTTATTTTATATTTGTTTAATTTATTCAATTTCTGTACCTGAAAGCTGTTAGATACCTGAAAAACATGTAAAGCATTGTTTATTTTATTTGTATCTTAGCGCTTTTTATTTGTGCTGTTTCTTGTAGGTAGATTATTTGTTTGTATTTTCTTTATCTTTATTTGACAATTGTCCTATTTTTTGCTGAACATAGCACATACCGAACTGTACTGAAACTGTGACCCTAAAACCGTGATACAAACCGTGAGAAATCTGAACCGTCCCACCCCTAGTAGGTTGGTACACTTTCCATGTCAGGTGGTACAACTACAGTACATACATACAACCATTTGGTTGTACCGCCTGACATAAAAACAGTCAAAAAATGAATTTAAACACTTTGAAATGTTACTTAACAACTGAAACTTATTTAAACACATTGTTCGTGATTTAGAAACACCTTTTTTGAAGCTTTATTTGTCAGTGACCCACGTATTAATATTTATTAATAAAATACTATTTCATATTTTACACAAAAGTTACAACACTAACAGAAAAATGTTTCTTTTAAGATTTTACACAAAATCTATGTTATTAATTGTAAAATGAACACTTCTGTTAATCAGCCAATCGGACACAGGACAATGCTGGTAAATGCTTAAAATGGCCAAAAATGTGTGTATATATATAAACAGCAGCTTTGACCTGTTAAAATCTCCTGTAGGATATGTAAAAAAACAAGCAAGAGAACAAAGTTATTCACATTTTATTCCTTTATTGAACAAAGTCTGGTCAAAAGCATTATGAAAGTAATAAAAGAATGTATTTCTTTTTTATTCTGGTTAATGCAACAGTGAGAGAGAGAAGCAGAGCCAGAGAAAAAGACAGAGAGAGTTTCAACAGTTTTATAATGCATCTAATAGAGTGTGTCTGGTTGTACTTGGCAGTCGCTGTGGCAGCAAAGGAACTCATTGACCTCTCAGCTCATCTGTGTGGAGATGTGCTAAGTCTGAGGAGCTTCGCTTAAACACCGCCGACTGCCTGCAAATGAAACACACGGCACTATTTCAGCAACAATCGCACATATACATCATTTAAAATGGTCCTCACTCTGCGGTATTTCAGTTTGAGCCGAAACCACACATTTACCATCTTATGAGAGGGTTTTAGAGTTTGGCGCTCGACTCATCTGCGGTAAACCCACATATCGGCCATAAATAACGGCTACATTTCCATATGAGGCACAATATGTGCAGATTTTTTGCGAACGGAGAAAAACGATGCTAAACATTCCATGAAATTACCCCTACAATTACCATAAAGTTGAAGCTTGGTACATGAGACACGCAGTGAGGTTTTCCTCCATTGAAGGATTATTTAGCCAGTTTAAAGAAAACATGTCAGCAAAATGTGACCTGGTGGCTGAGAAAGTGCAGACAATCTTAATCATAGGATATCACATTCAAATTGTGTCCGTGCACATCGTGTCTGCTCAATAGCTCACGGTGGGCTGGCCGACATCAGGGTTGCTGACTTTGGGAGACAGACGGCTGAGAGAAAGTGACCTTGGTGGTGCCGATACAAATAATGCCACAGTGCACCTTGTTGTCGCTTGCGAACTGAAATATGGGTGCACAGGGACTGGGTTGTCATGGCAACACCTACAAAGCAATGCAGTAGAGGGCGCCAAGGAGATGAACCGAGTTGAAGAGGGACAAAAGGAGATTTGGAGCCAGAATATCATTTGCATCAGTTACAGACTATATCCACATGACGACTCTAAAGTGAATCTCACAGGCGCTAATGGCTGTCTGACAGCGCATGGTTGAAATTAGGTAAAAAAGATCATAAAATATTGATTTGCTTCTCAGCACATTTTCAAGAAATTGGAATGTGAAAATGAAATGAAAATGCTGTAATCTATATGCAGCGTATTCATAAGATTGAAATGGAGGGTGAAAGCAATGGCGGCAGCGCACTCAAAGATGGAGTGAGTTTTCAGGTGACTGTCTGGAAGCCTGCCGCAGTGTCTGAAAAACCCAGACATCAGCCAACTCTGATTACCACCCAAGTGCGTGCTTGCAAATATGTGCGGGTGATAGAAAAGAAGAGAAAGGAAAGAGTCAACTAAAAAAGAGCAAGACATCGGTGACCAAAGCAGCTGTTGTATCCTTATTTGACTCACAATTAGTAAATGGAGACAATAGCTTCGCCCTCAAGCACCATACTTACAGGATGTGTCAAGAAATTCAGTCACTTTGAGGACCTCCTTGACCTCCATGGGAGTAAATATTTTAATGCATCACTTAAATTGGCTAAAGATTGTGCGGAAATTACATACAATTCATGATTCATACTGTTACTATTCTTGATGATAAATCACTGTACAAGTCCACAATCAAGATCTTTTATTCACTTTGTAATTTTGAATAAATCAGATGGTGATTTCCCAAGAGAAAGACCCAACAAGCCTCATAAATTGATTTGCAATTTTCTCAGTACATTGAGAAGAGCCAACTAAACTCTATATCAGAGGGCCTGTTTACACCTGGTCACTTTATGTGTTTTCTCTGATCGGATAGCTATCTGATTTATAAAAACCATTTCATTCACACTTGGCCACATAAATGTGTCTCTGCAAAACGGATATAAATCCGATCTTCAATTCCTGCACTATATGCAGATTTAATGGAGTTCACGTCACCGAAAGCAACAAAACCGAAATAGCAGAGAGCGTGGCCACAGCACTGCTAAGATCATTTAGTCTCATTACTTTTAATGAAGATGATTGTGTTTTGAGCGCCTGCGACTTACTTTCAGTTTGATTTGCGGCAGTTTGTCGTGCTGAAGAGATACTCAGCTCTGTGCTGCAGTAGCGGTGTCCTATCTGACTATAACACGCTATTTAGCATATAACACGCTCTCACACATTTATTTTTTAGTATTTTTGGGAGGAGTTACATATGTGGTTTCAACAATCAGATGCATTTAGACCTGGTTTTGACTGGAATGCGTCCCAGACCTCCTCCTGAAGTGGTTTGAGCGATCGGATTTATATCCGTCTCAAATGCGTTTCGAGGGGCATTTAGATGTAGTCTTTTCACGATCGGATAGCTATCCGATCAGAGAAAACGCATGAAGTGACCAGGTGTAAACAGGCTCAGAGGTTCTCAACTCTGGCCCTCCAGATCCACTTTCCTGCAGAGTTTCGCTCCAACCCTAATCAAACACACCTGAACAAGCTAATCAAGGTCTTCAGGATTACTAAGCAAGTGAGTTTCATCAAGGTTGGAGCGAAACTCTGCAGGAAAGTAGACCTTGAAGGCCAGAGTTGAGAACCCCCGCTCTATACTATATAATCTCATTCATTACTAATATCCAGCGAGCTGTAAACCATCAAGTTAGGTGTTTCCACTTTGAAACCCTCACTGTAACTCTGAATGGAAACTCAAAGATACAAAGTAAAATCCACTTTCCGATGTCCTGATTTCCAATGGCCAGATTACAGACAGACTCCCCATGGCTGTTTTTTTTGTTTGTTTGTTTTTTTTCCAGTGGGCATGCGCATCTGACTGAGTCTAGTGGCTTCGGGCTTACTGTGCCATGCCTGACTGTTTTGTATTCATGGTGGATGACTATCTCGCTACTGTTGCTGGGGGCTCTGTGGAGCAACCACCTATTAGCTGGAAAACTGCCACGGCTTGGAGTGAAGTTTAATAAATATATAAAAGCCATACAGTGCGTAATTGGATGGTTAGCGTCAGAGGACAATCAATTTTGTTGAGGTTGCATTTTTAGACATTTTTCCTCTCTCAGAGATCTAAAAATAATGACAAAAAGGGGTAAGAGTCAATCTGAGTGATTTAATCAAATATATTACTTACTGTATATATATATATATATATATTAGCAAAATCTTATTTAGTGGCTTTATGATTACACATCCACGACACATGTAGGTTAATGCAAATGGAAACCAGGTACTGGAATAGAGAATTATTATTCTGAATTTAATATGATGCAGGCAAGCATACCGAATGGCATTAGAACTGTCTGCATGATTATGCTATTAATCCATAAATGGTTTGAAGACTCGCTAACAGCTGTCATAAACACAACAATGACATTCTGAAGCAAAGCAATTATCCTCAGACCTAGGGTCTGATTGGAAACTCTAATGACGTAAAAATATTTGAGTGATGGGAATAAATCCCACTTGCTTCTTGGATAAAAAATATATATTCCTAATCCTCCATAGCTCACAGACATCACATGGACAGTAATGGAATATACTGACCTTTTCCACCTTTTATTTCCATTGTACATCTTGCCTCTGCGATAATTCCATAATAAAGGAGCCAATCTGCTTTTAATTAATCTGCCAGAGAACTTCTTCAAAAAATTATTGAAAACAGCATTTGCCCTCCCTACACTCTCAACAATCTCTGTCTCTGCCAATATACTGTAATAGTAACCATATGCCCAGCAGGAAGCAAACCAAATGCATTACCTACATATTAAATTCCCAGTAAATTCTCCTTTTGATACGCCTTTTAATGCATTAGCTGTGCTTGTGAAAGAGCCACAAGATACATCTCGGTTTACCAAAACTATGTATAAAGAACATGTACATTTGCAGCATTTAATTAGACGTTTACTATAGTATTGAAATACATTTATGCTCTGATCTGAGAACTTTTTAGATGGAAAACCCCCTAACCAGACACCTTAGCTGCCAGGTGTGTATCCTAAGTTGTGTATCCTAAGTATTTCCCAATTTACAAACCGGTTGTGCCTCAAGGTGATTGAAGTGTGTAAAATACATAAAAAGTTACGTATTGAAGTTCAGAGCTTAAATACAGATCTCAAAACAGCCTGTGGGCTTTTCACACTTCGTCTTCTAAACCCTGGGGTAATGTAATCCTGGGTTAACTTGATTCATATTTTACACTGTTTATACTTTACTTATGGTTAGTTAACTTCACAGTATATTTGGAAACTCTAGGGTAACGTTCAAATTTGCAAAATCTGTAGATAAAAAGAAAACATTAATTGACAAGTGCAGCATGACAATCTATCTTTTGAAAGTCTTAAATCTTTTAAAAAATATAAACTACAAGAATATCATTTATACTATAAGAATATAAAATAACTTTTCCCCCTCAGATGACACTAAACACAGAGTGTGAAAGTTTATGACTGTTTAAAGCCTATGAATATTTAACAAGGTAAACAATGAAGCCGTTTATGATTAGTTGTCTTTTCTCAAAAAAAAATCTGAATTACTTTTATCACTGAATTGTTTTACACTGTCTATTTTTGGCACCACAAAGTCCTGGTAAATCCTGCTGTAGCCCAAGGTTAACAGCCATGATAACTTGCTTTCAAAAACAAAAGTGCGAAACGTTTTACCCAGGGGTAAAATTGGCGTTAACCTGGGATTTAAATGCTCACCCTGGGTTAAGTGCAGTGTGACAAGTCCAAATATAACACAATACAATTAGTATGTATTAAGCAGGCAAACAGACTGTCACACAAGCTCATCTGACTTTGGAGAGTTTTTTATTTTGGTCAGAGGTGCTGAAGCCCTCCACCTGTCTCCCAAGCTCCTGACCCGTGATTTTGAAAGAAGAACTCACGAGTTAGGGTCTCAGGGAACAGGAGGAGGGCAGCTATAACCAGCTGAGGCTATTGCTTTTCTATTATCAAAGCTGAACTCAGCAGTTCCTACACTGCCAAAAGTTGGTGTCTGGCTGCATCACGTCTGGTGTGTGTCCTACAGCATCACTGGTCCTGTGAAAAGCCTGAAAATGTTGCAAGTAAAATACAAAGACGTTTCACTAATAACTGTTATGCATGAGACGAAAGGCAAAACAACAATAGGATGACAGGGTGGAAAAGAAGAATGAAAAGGCAAAGAGCTGAATGACAACTTGTAAGACTTGTTTCCTCTTTTTCAGATTGGACTTCAATAGACAAATGCCCTCTGCTCTGCAGTCTTTGTGTGAGGAAAGGAAACACCCCCCCCACCACCTCCATCTCTGAGCCAGACGGTCAGTCCTTCCTCTTTGTTGTCTTCTCTAAGTCATGATAGACTTGCAATCCCAGCAGAGACTCAAGGTGCCTCGTCCACATAACAGGTAGGACAAAGCGACCTTGCATTGCAGTTATATGCATCAGACAATAGTTGCAGGCACAGAAAAGACAGAAAAATCCCCAGCAAAAAGTCTGTGTTACTTTAAAATAGGCTGCATCAGACACCCCTTTGCAAATGCGGGCATGCACCAAACGCCTCAAGACAAAGCTGTCACTCAGATATTTGGAGGTGCGACTAGTTGGCAACTACATACAGATGTGGCAAACATCCGAACGGCGAACCCCACCCCCCTCTTTTACCTCTGTCGCCACTGTTCGGTACGCTTAATGAAATCTCTCCCATCTGTGGTGGCAATTCAGTCGCTCACCCCAGCCAAAACATGAGTGATGTTATTCCCTTCACCTCTCCCGGCTCCTCCCCCAGTCTCCTCCCTCCCCCCACACCTTTGGCCCCTGTCCTCCCCTGAGGAGGACAAGGGGGAACCAACCGAGGTGATGCTCCCGAGAATGAGCAGATTATTATCGGCATTCACAATTTACCTCTGGCTTTCCGAACAAACGAGACACCATCGCTGCCACCATCCATCTTTGAAGGAGAGAAAAAAAAGGTAAAGAAGAGAGGAGCCGGGTGCTGAATCAGACGCAGACTGGTCTTAGGAAGGGGGCGGGGGTGGACTGGAAGGCGCAGGTTATACCCGCCCCGCCGTTTGCTGCCATTGGCTTGTGGGAGACATCCATCATGCTGTCCCGCAGTGGCAGAAAGCTGAGGCGCATGAGTGAAGCGAGCGATTCTCTTCAGGCGCAAGGCAAATGGCCGGTGGCAGAAAAGTGAAGATCCAAAGAAATAGCTCACATACTAGATGACAGCCGACCTCGTCATCAACCTCATCCCGGCTCAAGGGATGCTAACCTTAATTGACCGAGGAGAGCAATAAACCTTTTGCACAAACTATTCTGCGGTTGGTCTGGGTCAATCGCTGACATCTTCTTTGAGAAATTAACTGTTAAGCAATCATTTACACCACTGCTGATAGCATATTATGAATAAGTCTATGCTTAATGACTAATTCATCATTAACTATGTCTAACATTATAGCGCAAACACTGAGAAAGGCAGAAAGGGTTCGTGTAACGATATAATGACTTGTAGAACAGCCTATCTTGTGGTTCAGTTCATTCCCTGTTTCATTAACACTCCTGCCCTATGCAGGCATTCTCAGAGGAGCGCAGCGCTCTGAATGTCAGTATATAATCTCCACTGCACCACAAGGAACACTGCGATTTCTACAGCAACACATAATTCAAGTCCAAGTCCGCTTGGACTCCAGACTGCAGACATTGGAGACTACGGGGCCTAGGGACTTTTAAAGCAAATGAAATCAATGCGGGCCCTAAACTAGTGCCTGTAATCAATCAACTCTATTACAGCCTTTGCCTCAGTGTCTGGACACTGCTGACCCCCACTTTCACCTTTGGACATTAAGGATGCAGTGAATACATTTCCAGCTTTACAAAGCTTGTTAGTTCTTGTGTAGTTGAGTGTTATGGTTCTGCAGTGGCCCTTCACTGTAGGCGAATACAAACCCAATGAAATGAACATCTGAAACACTGTATCTATTGAAGAATTGGCCATCTTTCAATTCATGAGTGTAAATTTGATTTAAATAAGCCACACCCATGGAAAGTTCAATTGGAATTTGAATTGAAATGACAGGAAGAGGAATTTACTGAATTGCAATTCAAAGAAATTAAACACAGGTTAATTTATTAAATATGTTGAAATATCTGTCTATCTATCTACCTATCTATCTAAGCTTTTTAAACATTTTTCAAAACTTTCAAGATAATTTTCAATGTTTCTCTTGACAAAATTAGCTTTTCCAGTTAAAAATAAGGTCATATTTCAGTTCAGTCATATAATTTCTTTTAATTCAACTTTGAATTACAATTCTGTATCTTGTTTGCTAACCCCAGTTCAAATTCGATTTCAATTGAAAAGGCATTCTCAATTCAAATCCAAACAGCGCTTCATTCTGCTCTGCTAAAAATATCTTCAAGAACATAAAATCTGTCTAGTAAAATGTTTCTGAGCCGCGATATACTGGCCGACAGTGTAGAGTGTGCAAACATTAATAACTATCATGTCTTGTCACACCAAATGACAGCCAACTCTATCGACGCTGCCCATGCCCCTTGCGCTCAATGCTATTGATTTCTCTTAGGGGTCAAAGGGCGAGCCGGTATTGATCCACGAGACTCTTTGACAGCACCGAAAGGACCAGCTCCAGACAAATCGATGACACCTCAGTGCACCACGTATACATTATGGTTATTTACTGGACATGAAGCAAAAGCAAGCTTTATCACTTGTCTGTCAGGTATGGCAGAGCTAAGCAAAATTCATATTAGAGCTTCAGAAAAAAATCATAAAACGGCTAAAAGGGTGAACAGATGGGTAAAAAATATCCCGTCAAGGAAACTTGTTGGGTTAGTTACCATTGAAATTATGAGCGCAGGTCAATTGCTTTCTTGTGGTTTTAAAAGACAAATGGACAAAGATGTAGACAAATACAGAATCAATTCTGTTCAACCTGTAGTCGAAATATGAGCCTCATTGTAGTGCAGCATTCACCAAAGATGGATGCATGAAATTAGCTGTAAAAATATCTCAATGAAGCTAACAAAAGACCTTGATTTTAAAAAAGAAATAAAACATCCCACTTCAGAATGTTATCGATTTCAGCTGTGATTGAAGTGATTGGCTGCAGCTTTACTTCTGACAGACATAGTCCTCAATGACTGGCAATGAATCTTTAATTCCATTCAATACTAGTAAAAGGATATATAAAGGTGTATCTCTCAGACACACACTCAACCGATTCAAATACTCATTCCAAATAAAAATACATGACATCATATTACTTCATTCTTCAAGTCTCAAAGTTGTATTTTAGTTTAGTTTTGGTAACTGTGTGCTGGTCGGTGGCTTGTGAGCTCCAAGGAAAGCTAGAAGGTTGTACAGTTAACTCCCAGGGCAAAATTCTAAACCATACAACCTACTACCTCAACCTGGATGCACACAGTCTCGTTGCTGTAATCCCTTTTGAAGAAGTTTACATAAACGTCAATCAATAGTAAATTACACTAGACAAGTCTGAGCAACTTCACTGCCTGGCAAGCAAGGAAAAGAGGGCAATATGTAAAAAGCCAAAGAAGGCTGGCCTTACATTTTAGATGATTTTCTACCACAGAGACAGAGACCCATAGAAACGAGCTTGTGCCATCAAACTTATCACAAGATCGGATCTACGGGTTAATGACAAGTGGCTGCTCATTTGATCATGCAGTGATTGTCCTACACTATATAGAGATGTTAATATCTGGCACATCAATGTATGACCTTCACAAAGATCTGCATTGTAAACTGATCTTTCCTTTAATTTGGTCCACGGAATGTAGAGAAATATACCAACCAGTGATGTAAAGGCAAAGGTATGATGCACTATGAGGAAAGATATTTTTGCAATATGCATTTAAGAACACGAATAAATAAAATTGCTATGAACACAGACATTCCTGTTTTATAACCTGTAACGCAAAGATATAATAATAGATTATCAACACACAATTTGCTACGATTGCAGTTAGGATGCATCGTTATTAAAAAGCACATAATTATTTTTATCTGTTAATTGTTTTGGCCAATAAGTGATAAATGGATGACATTACAATTCTATACTATTTTGTGTAAATAAATAAATAAAATGCACTAAAATAAAATAACTTGTACAGTACTGCTAACTTGTACATAAAAATAAAGTCAACCCATGACCCACGACCCTGTAAAGTGGTTATGATGGTTGGGGTAGGGGAGTTTGATTCAAGAGCTCAACTTTGTTCATATGGCTTCACTGAAGAAAAATAAAATAAAAATTAGGTAGCTCAACAGATCATGTTCCCCACTAAAATCTTTGACAAGTTCAGTGATTGATAACACAGAACTCTTGCCTAGTCCAAAACCACAACAGCCTTTCCCACTCATGAGTCACTGAGGTAATCTTGCTTTTTCAAAAATGATGCCAAAAATCCAAATACCGGCACGCCCTGGGCTGTCAAATTCAGTTCTGTGAGGAAAAGAGTTGATCTCTCTTGCTAAGCTGAGAGCAAAGCTGCATCTTAGCATTACTTTTAGTAACTCTAACTAAACTACAGTTAGCTACTAATGCTAAACATGAAACAGCTAAGTAATGACAGTCTGAAGACCCACTAAGTACAGTATCAGTTTCATTACCTTTTGACCTCTCGCTTGATTGACAGTTTTTGTAGAGCCAACATTGTATGGGCTCACAGTGGTAGACAGTGTTGGGCTTGGAGTGAGATATTTACAACCACCATCTGAGCTCTTTACTGTGTTCCATAACAAAACATCTGAACCAAAAACATCTTCTACTGAAACGGCCATGTAAGGTCAAACATGGCTCTTTGATTTTGTGGTCAGCTTCCAGGTTTAACTTTGCCCATAAACTGGTTCACATTACCAGTGAATTTAAATGGAGCATGGTGAATAGGAACGAAGCTATGAGGCTTTGCAAATAAAGAATGTGGACATGTCAAAATATACCGGTCATAAAATAACATTTCATGCTTCCCACACCAAAGAAAAACTCAGGCATCATTAATAGTCAACAAACATGGATACGTATATCTATAAAAAAATCTGTTTGCCCTTACAAATTATTATTATTATTATTATTATTATTATTTGTTAGATTACCTTTTTACAGTTTTGTTAAAAGGGTAGATTGCTCAAACTCATAAAGTCTGACACCGTTCCTCAGCATATGATTTTCTTTCTTCTTTGGAACACAAACAGTCTCAGTGAGAGGTGACCAGGGGCTGTCAAGCTCCAAAAAGAACAATGTTTTAAAAAAGTACCATCATATTTTAGAGCAAGGGATGCATGAAAAAATGTGGACCTTGAAAGAAATGCAGTATGCTTTGTATAAAAGCATCTGCCAAATGCAAAAATGTGAATACACTGAGAAATAAATGGTTTAGGATTCAAATTTGAAATTCACAACAATTACAAAGGAATGGACATGAAACATGAAATTTTGAAGTAGAAAGAATGAAACGTACTGTCATACTTCAATAATCTTTGCATTATTTACAACTTACTGAAATGGACTGAAATTTAAGTCATTATGAATGAACATGATTCATTTGTGGTCTTTTCCTCACTCAATTAGGCTTCAGAAGACTTGAAACACAGCACAAGACTTGCATCATAAAATGGGTCCATGACAGTCTTTTTTTACTTGGAATGATATGAGAATGAGTAAATGATGTTAGAATTTTATTGCTGGGTAAACTAATCTTTTAATAATCTTATAAAAGTAAGCAATAAAGATAAGCAGACTTAAAGCCTCTCCTCTCTAGTGCCCTCCAACTGCATACTTGCATAAAAGTTTATTTTCCTCACCAGTTACATTCCTTGTAAGCATAAAGATTAGCCCAGAATATGACAAATCCTAGTTCACTTATGAAGAATATTTCCATACATCATAAATTCCATCCCTTAGTGGATTTGTACTCTCTGACATGTGAGAATGGAGTCCTAGACTGATCGATTAGTTTTATTCCCAGCATTAACAAAAGTAATGAAAGCAAGGACAGATAGGGATTGCTGTGGCAGTTTATCTGAAAAAGCGAGATATTTTTGGCCACAGCCTGACTGTTTGTGCACACGTGAAGTGAACTCAACGGTGCCATTAGTCTTAAACAAGCAAATGCGAGCAGCAGCTGAGTGGGGCCCCTCACGTGCCATTTGGCTACAAGGCAGTGTTACATGCGTCGAGGAGTCACTCGGTTCATAGCAATTACTCAAACATATGACAGGACTCATGACTCACACACTGCACTGCATTTTGGTGAGTGAAAACAAGACTGGTCTGAATCTTATTAAAGTCACAGAGAAAACTCTTGACAGATCCACCATACTTCTCATTGCAACTCTCCAGACCTGACCTAAAAGGTTTCACAGAGAGAACTGTTGCCATAATTTGATTTAATTCTCCAGCTGATTGGGGAAAATATTTTAACTGAAAGCAGGAAAAAGCATGTTCTTTATCCATTATTTAATTAAAGCTCCTTTGCATTAATGGAGGTTACTTATGATCCATAGAGGTCAATATCTCGTTAGTATTTCACCAGCAATGTGCATTTAGCCTTCACCTGTCTCATCAAAAGTTGTTTTTATTGAATATTCCATTTTTCCATCTTCTAAATAATTCATCAAAAAGTGAAGATCAACTAATGAAATTGATTATAATAAGATTGATCATTATAAAACACATTAGGGCAAAAAGTGATGACAAAAACAGGTCCTAGTACTAGTTTGAAATTTAGCCAAGCACATTGACCCAACACACACTAACTTAAGACAAACTGGAATTTGGTTATGGGCAGTGCCTCTCTGCAATAATTCATAGCCAATTTTAAAAGCATTATACACCTGTGTGTGGTTTTCCAGGAGGAAGTTGTGGCCCACAGTACACAAAGACCACTGAAAAAATGGTGAACTTTTCCAGATGTCAGAGAGCAAATCCCTCTCTTGCTTGATAAATAGTTAAATCTTTACCCAAACTTGATGTACAGCAACAGGATGTAGCTATCCAGGTTTGGGAACCTAAAAATATTGGAACCAAACTCTTCCCAGTTCTTTGTAGGGAATCAAACACAGCCAAACTCTTATGAGCCGGTTCTTTTTTTATAAATAAAAAACACCTTGCTGCGGGCACTTGAGAGCGATTCGGCGGCGCAGCATTTTTTTCAGTTGAGACATGATACGGAATATCTGCGGAACTGTTAACTAGTATCTGATTTCGCAAATAGTTTGCTTCTGAATATAAAAATGTTGACACAATGTAACACTTGTTCTGCCACTTGTTTTGGATGAAGAGATGTGCTTGTCGTTGACGTTTGTTATCGTTGAACAAGCAGAATGTGACGGTTGGTCGGTGTGGTATTTGAAAAAAGTGACAGTGATGAGCGCTGTGTTTTACCCAAAGTTGATCATTCTTCAACTCTAGGCGACTAGTAAAAAACGTAGAGCACTCTGCAAGTGAGTGCTGCTGTCGTTTAAAAAAATACGGCGCTTATTGAAAACATTAGGAAAAATACGCTAGCCTCGGTTTTTTATCGCATGGTGTAGCTGTAAAAGAAAATTAAAACGTGAAAACACATATTTGTAAGAATTGTTTTACATTTATTTGTGTTTTTCATCTTTTTTTCTCAAAGATTATCTTCATTTAGCAATAATTTATTTATTTATTTTTTTTAAGCACAAAAAGAAATGTTAATGGAACCACTAACCGGAAATGTTAAAGGGTTGGTTCACCCAAAAATGAAAATTCTGTCATTTATTACTCACCCTCATGTCGTTCCACACCTGTAAGACCTTCATTCATCTTCGTAACACAAATGAAGATATTTATAATGAAATCTGAGAGTTTCCGGTCCCTCCAAAGACATCTACAGAGCTTCAGAAAATTTGGACTAAACTGCTCGATTCATATTAGGGGTGTAACGGTTCAAATTACTCACGGTTTGATTTTTATCACGGTTTTAGGGATGGTTCGGCATGTGCTATGTTCAGGAAAAAAAATGACGACTGTCAAATAAAAATAAAGAAAATAAGAACAAATAATCAAACTACAAGCAACAGCAAAAATAAATACAATAGAGCAAATATTCAAATAAAATAAACAGTGCTTTTCAGGTTATTTAGGTATCTAACAGTATTTTTCACGTACAGAAATTTAATAAAGTAATCAAATGTAAAATAACTGCATATAATCTTCACTATATAAATTAAATAAAGATTAATCATTATTAAAGTTAAAAAAGCTATTTAGTAAAGAGCAGTGAATGATTTCCTTGTCTTTTGTTGTTTGATTAACATTAAAAACACAGACAGCAGGAATTTTAGGCTGCTGTCACTTTAGGACATAATGCACGGATCGAACATACTGATACTGTACACATGCATTGTCTTTCTTGACTGTTTACATTCACTTTAGACATAACCTACTATGTTTGCTAGGATACTCACCAAGACAGGCATGTTGACAATTTTTGTGTGTGCCAAACCTTGAGTGGAGAACTGCACGGTTCGATTTTTTTACCGAGACGCGTTACACCCCTAATTCATATGGATTCGTTTTACGATCTTTTTATGAACTTTTTGCAGCCTCAAAGTGGTAGTTGCGTAGACTGTCAATGGAGAGACAGAAATCTCTCAGATTTCATTACAAATTTGTGTTCATTTGTGTTTTGGAAATGAATGAAAGTTTTACGTGTTTGAAACAAACGACATGAGGGTGAGTAAATGATGACAGAATTTTCATTTTTGGGTGAACTAACCGTTTAAGAGGAATCTGTATCAAAACTATATATAAAATACTATTTCAGTCTTTCTACTTTAAAATTTTATGTTTCACAATGTGTTACTTGCAACTACTTTGGATTTACTTTGATATATACTTTAAAATTCAGACCGTTACCTGTGTTTCTTGTCTTAATACCCTTCTCTCAATCCATCCATTTTTGTAAATTTTAAGCAATTATTGCTTTGATGGATGATTGGATGGACTGAAGCTTGAAGTCTGAGGCATGCGGAGAAAGGTCTTTTGTCAGCCCCTGTGGAAAGGGACCTGATAGCACTAATTCAAATCAAGTAGAGATTTGCTGGGAGAGGCGCCAAGAAAATGACTTTGTTTGACCCAGCTGCCAATCAATCTCCTTGCACAGTGCCAGACTAAACACGGTCAGTATTTTAGCAGGACTTGTTGGCGGCAGTTGCCGGATGATTGAGGGGAAAACTGGGGTTCTGTTCGGGGAGAGTTACATGAAGCACCAGTAAACACACACTCACCCTAGTGTCCGCGGATACATGACTGCAAAATAGTAGGAAGTCTGCAAAAGTTGCATTTGGCCTGAGATATATAAATCTGTTCATCACAGAGAGATTTACGTATTTATAATATAATTAGTTTGAGGTGTCGTGCTCATGTTTGAAAACTGAAATGTTAATTATTACTCAAAGATAAACTTTTTTGTCATGATCATCTGTTTTTCTGTTAGAACAACCTTGTATTAAAAAACAAATTCTGACAAAGGAAGCTAAACTACTGATAACACATGTAAGCATCAGATTACACCAGTAAGACCAAGTAATTTAATTTAATTTAATTTACTAAATAACAAAGGCATTTAATTTCCATCAATTGGTCATCATACTACAGAAATGATTACGAAAGTTTTCAAACCTGAGCTGGGCAGCTTAATCCTTTATCAAAAAATATATATATATCACAATATATATATATATATATCAATAAGTCATGTTGAGGCCAATGTGATGGAATAAGATATTGATAATTTCTCATTACATAAAAGACTACTGCCAAGCACTACATCTGGGGATTATGAAAAACATCAATACTTTATGAATTTCAAATGAACTGGGCTTGAAAATAAACATAAGCATCAATGTGGCTAAATAAAGCATTGTTTCAGGATCAATGCAAGCAAAAGCTTGTGAAACCAGAATTCTCTTTTAAAAAAATGAAATGGCATTTCAATTTAATCACTTACTTTTTTAATTACTTTCCTTGTCTGTGGATCAACTATGCTTAGTGTTAATTGCTTACCATAGGCGTGTGTGTGTTATCCATTAGAGGCCGAATCCCAGTACAACGAGGATGGAAAAATGCAAATGAACTAATATGATACCAACTGCAATCCGCACTAAAAGTGTGGTCTTCTCTCTCTCACAGGGTCTTTCCGTTGATCACGAAGCAGCATTTGTCCTCATCTTGAAATGATTTAAATTTAATATAAAAAACTAACATTTTGTATCTAAATATTTCAAAATGTGTGGAAGTTGCAAAAGTCTGGAAATTTCTTCTGTCTGAATAAGCTTGAGCTAGACTAATGCTTACAACAACTCAGTTTCAACAGTTGGAATGTAAAAATAAAAATTCCCTCGATTTCATATGATTATATGCAATCCTTACACTGTGAGCTGGACACTTGGTCACATGATCCAGTACCGATGACTAAGTATCAAACAATATTAAACAGACAGGCTAAACCAAAGCTGATCAAACAAGGATGTTTGTAATCCCACTTTAAAAGCTGTTCAAATTTATGTTGTTCCATTCACAATTATATATGTGTTTATATAATTAAAATAATAATAATAATAATAATTTTAGAAATACAATAAGTGATTCTCAGCCAGTTTTGGTTGATTAATCATATTTTATGACAACACAACACTTGTTTATAATACAAAAGTAACAAAAATGTCCTTAAGATGAGAAATGTATTATTATTATTAGACTAAACTGCTAAGGCCCAACAACAATCTTAGAAATAAAGGTTCCAAAAAGGGAGCTTTCGCAGTGATGCCATAGAAGAACCATTTTGAGATCCTCAAAGAACCTTTAAGTGATCACTTCTCAAAAGATCCATTTTCTCCTTAGTGTGAAGTATTCAATTAAAAAGAGCATTTTTAAGAACAGATGTCTAAAGAACAAATGAATAACATGTCAACAGCTGAAGTGTGATTTACATGAAACACCTCCAAAGAACCATACTACACAGTAAAAAAAACGTCCTTTTTAAATGTAATGCAACCTGTAGTGCTTACTAAGTTTCTAAAAAGTCGAATGACTCATGAACATCATTATCCCTTGGCCTCTAGATACATTCAAGACCACAGCAGATGAAAATACCAATTCATTCAGATTCTGAACATCACTGCTGTTATTGCCGCCGGCTGTTTTTACTAAAGAGCACCTTAGTGTGAGACTGCAATAAAGAATAAAGAGCACATTACTAAACGTGCTGGTGGCACCATCGTAACAAAATGAGGAAAAAAAATAAAATGGTGCAACCCATTTTCATTTCCACTGACATCTTATTGAGTACAGGACATCAATGCAACAACTGTAAATGCGTTCAGGACACTCAGGCTCATATTTTGGACTCTGTCTGGACCACAAATATAGACAATATACACTGAAGTATGCACCTTGATTCTCAGATCTCTGAAAGCATTTACCACAGCACCACAAGGCGGGGGACAAAAATGACTTGTGGCATTAGTAAAGCGTGGAACTTAAATGCCATTCAGAAGGTCATGAGAATGGGTTTTTTAAAAAATAAATGAATAATAAGTCCTAACCTGCCATGCATTGACTAGATCTACAACAGCTGCTTTCATAACAATGGTTAGGAAATAATAATACAGAATTAAAACCACCTCAGAAAATAAAAAAATACTGACAAATCTCATCGGTAACACTTTAGAATAATGGTCCGTCATTAATAAGTAACTATGCAGGAAGTAATGCAGGACTAATGAGTAGTACTATATTAACACTTCAGCTACTACTATTACTAATATAGATCAAGCTTAACTAATCAGTAAGTAATATCAAATTTAGGACTAATATAGTTCCTTATTATCTAATCAGTAATTACAGAATAAGATTGGCATCATTAAGAACTAATAGGTAACTATGACAAATTATAAAGAATTACTAATTAATTAATAATCACAACATTAAAGTGTCTGAGATGTGAGCAATTATATTTTTTTTCTCTCAATGTGGTCATGAAATGCATCATTAATTACTCAACTGTTACCTAGTCACTATGCAGGAACTACTAGCGATCAGGACCATTATTTTTAAGTGAAAAACATCTTTTTCCAGATCAATAGTAGTTCTTGAAGATTGTCCTTTTTTACTCGGAACATGGTCATAAAATGCATCACTTATTACTCAAGTACCTAGTCATTCCTCAAGAAGTACTAGTGATCTGGACCATTATTTTAAAGTGAAAAAGATGTTTTTCACTTTAAAATAATGGTCCAGATCACTATAGCTCCTGCATAGTGACTAGGTGACACTTGAGTAATTAGTGATGCATTTTATGACTGTATTCGGAGTAAAAATGATGACTGATTACGTCTCAGACACACGATAATGTTCTTTACAATTTGTCAGTTAGTTAATAGTTATTAATAATGCTAATCTCATTAGGTAAGTATTGATTAGCTAATAAGGATCTTCTAAATTTGATATTACTTACTGATTAGTTAAGCTTGATCTATATTAGTAATAGTAGTAGCTGAAGTGTTAATGTAGTACTACTCATTAGTCCTGCATTACTTCCTACATAGTTACTTATTAATGACGGACCATTATTCTAAAGTGTTACCATCTCATCTTTAAATGCACTCTAGTCTTAATGACACTACTATCATATACAGTTTTGTGATGAATATTACATCATTTTCTTCAGAGAAGTTTTGTTGATTTGTTCCTCTTTTCTATTCATTTTTTTTCTCATAAATTATTACCATATCATAGTATGCATAACATTTATGCAAAACCTATATTTAATTTTTATGTATATTGTTGTATGTGTAACCTTTTTAAAATAAAGTCATGTTAACTAATTCACAATCATAAACAAGGGCCCTTAACCTTCTTTTTCTCTACTTTTGCATTCACTTCTTTAGTTTACATCAAATATTGTTGACTCTAATGATAAATGGTTTGAAATGTTCCTTAAGTTGCTTTGAATGAAAGTGTCTGCTAAATTACTAAATATGATAAATAGATTGAAAATTGAGTTTGCTTTTGTGTATTTTTTGTATTTTTTTATTTCTAGATTTGTGAAAAAGAAAATATTATTTCTAAAAAAAAAAAAAAAAACGTTTCATTAAATGTTAAAAAAAAAATCATTAAAAAATCATTAAAAATATTTAAAAATTTTAAAATACATTTTCTCTTTCACAAAATGCAATTTATTGTGGGCTTTGTGAATGGACCTTAATTTTAACATGATTGTATTATATTGTAAACAGCATGATATCTACTCATTTTCATATCGAACTACATTGATTTTTATTTATGAGCAAATTTAAGGTGACTTTAATGACTTTGTTAAAACTCACAGTTGCATTGCTTAGCATGTAAGAATCTGTGCACACCACAGTCTCTGTAGGGAGGCAAAGGCGATGCAAAGTGTTATCCCTCAACAGTATGGCTAATGGAAACAGAGTAGAAATGCAACATAATGAAAGCTGGGGTCAAACGAGGGGAACGATTCCTCAGGGGTGGAATCAAAACAAGGAGCCGATGAAACGGAGACTCAGATTTCACTGCTGCACAATTCGATTGTGTGATACCACTCAGTGCTACTATAATATTCATAATTACGGTAACACGTTGAGAAGGGAGTACATTTTCTTCATATGATATAATGTGATCAATGCTTGTTACAAACAAAGAAGATTCTGAAATTACAGTGCACTGAGATCATGAATTATATGGAAAGCATGGATCTAAATATTCATCCTCTGCTCAAATATTAGCTGATAATCAATGTGGAGTTTGATACATGCATGTCTTGAAAAAAATTGCTGCTAAAAATGATGCGGATTAATAACTTAATGGACATCTGCTTTATAGTTTAATATTTATGGTTCATAATTTTAATCATGTTTTAAGCTCCCTATTAATGGTCTACAAAAGTGTGAATAATTGAGTTTCTAACAAACTAATTTCCATAGCAACATACCCTCTCAAAATGAAATCAATCCCAGGTCAGGCTTTAGCTTCATTCTCTCCCTCCATTCCCCAAGGAGCAGACTCCAAAAACTGAAATCACTCCAGGGAGACAGGGAATAAATGGTTATGATCCAGTTTTATGGAAAGCAAACCAAAGAAACTCACAATCAAAATCAGAGCCAGTAGAACAAAGAGCAAGACTACAATAATAAATATTTGCCGAAACCTAATCAGAGTGCAGCAGAAAAGCAAACCTTGTCTAAATCATTTTCCAGGTCAGGTACGCTACTCGAGGGCAGTGAATGCTCAATGCCGGGCTTTTTTTTTTGCCGTAACTAAACAAATCTGGAGGATTTTGCATCGCTAAACAGAACCAAACTTGCAGCATCCACATAATGCAGGGAAAAAGAACCCAAAATGTATGGAAAATATGCAAAAGCCAGAGTTGATTTAAGGCCAACACTTAGGGAAGTGGAGCATGTAGATTCCTGGTGTTTCCAACATTCTACCCCTGCTGTGTTACATGGCCGCAACCCCTTTTGTGCAGGGTTAACCCGTTAAATCCCACCAAAGTGGCTATTCAGTGGAGTGCCATCCACCCCAGGGGTTATTGTGACTGGCCTTTGTTAAGAACAATAGACGTAAAGAGGATAAGACACCAGTAGCACTTCCTAACTTCCCCCAAAGTCTTCTCACTTTCCGCACACTGGTAGGGCAAGTGCCTGGATCGATTGATCCCCCCCTTTTCCTGTTTAACATTAGGGAACTCGTTTGTTTGATCCCAAGTGCACTGAAATGACATTAAATGGCCTGACATTTTTGACACACAAATGGAAATAGTGTCTATTAAATGTGTCTTTTCTATGACTGGAGCTTATGTTTTAGTCAATTGGTTTATTACATTATTAAACGCTGCCTGTCTAGATGGAACTGTTTAATAAACTACACTTGCTCAAAAATAGAATCACTGCCAGAGCCACAAATGAAAGGAAACCATCAATGCAACCTCCTAACCAAACCCAAATTAAAGAGTCAAACTGCATCCTATACAGATGAAGTTGCAGCATCATATTTTTCCCTTCATCATTCTAAAACAAAATATAATAAAACGCATATTTTAATAACTAATTTAAATCCGCATGGAATTATAAATGCACTTTCATTACATTTTATTCTCTATTATAACTATGTCTATCATGAAATCACAGATTTTCAAATAAGTTCAATGCTTGGGATTGAAATACAATTTTATCCTTCCCTTTAATCATGGGTCACTGGTTAGAAAATATATTCTCGCTCTTGCCTCCCTCTAAGCAGGTGAACTGAGCTCAAGACTTTCCCACGATCCCTCAGTAAATCTCTCTTTGCTCTGCCCCTTTCCTCTGTCCAAGCCATCTGTCTATTTTTTAGAATTCGTCTGGTGGAGCAAGTGTCTGCTGCTGGGACAAGTCCAGCATGCCAAAACGGATTTCACCACAGCATTTAGCCAGAAATACAAATATTTCAATTAAAAAATTAAGATGCATCAACTGTATTACTAAAAACATTGGAATATGTAATGATTTCTCTTTCTTTCTGTCTGTGCGTCTCCCTCATTTGAAAGAAACCCGTGGTGTTCTGACAGTCCAAGAAAGTGAATTTTACAGAGGTAAGCATGTTTTTTTCATAGACTCTGTACTTCTTTAAAAAGATTCACCATCATCAATCATCAACCTCTCATAATATTACTTTCTTAAATAGAAAATCGACTAATTAAAACAGCACATAATACATCCAGTGTGAGAAATTTAAGGATTAATATAAAAAAAAGGCAAAAACTCTAACCAAAATTGCCAAGAATGCGATTAAGAAGTCTGTGCTTTAGCCGGCGACGTTTTTCACCAAAACACAATATCTGGAACATATCCAACAGCATTTGACCTTCACGCTCATCCTAAAAAATTTTGAATTACTGAAACCAGACCTGTCAAAGCAATAGCCGAAATAACGCTTCGCTTTAAAAAAAAAAAAAATGTAATAAATAATAGAGCTATGTTACGCAGTCATGTGACATATTCTATCCTTCATTTCTCCCTTTTCTGGTGAGCAGCCCAGGCACGTATCATTAGAGCGTTAAAAGAAGCGCGGCTGGTGCCGTGGGTCTCCTCCTGTGCTGCCTTCCCTCTAAACGTGTGACTCTGGCTGGCTGAGAGCATGAGAACGGAGCCTTTTGAATAGCAGGATCCTCATACTTGGCTAGTAACCATGGAAGCAGATGCCTACTCTCTTTGCCCTCCTTACCTCCTTGCTCCCTCATTGAAAAGAGGGCACGCCTCGCTTTCTTCTTCCTGACCGAACTTGCCTGGCCCTCAGAGGAAGCGATTGAGCAGGTCACTGGTCTAGACTTGTTTGCATGGTCCACGGAACAGCCTTGAGGTAACCCTTGCTCCCCGTGCGTCGCACCACCGTACACTGCAGGGGGGGACATCGGAGATGTGAATTTGAAAAGGAGCTCCGTCCGATTTTGCCTTTGTGCCTTTTTTTCCCTCATCGATCGGCTGAATATCGAACCCTCAGTCTGTGCATGTGTGAAACGGATAGCTTAGTAAGCATTTTTTCTAATCAAGCTTGCGTTGTGGGCCAACTCTCTCGTTTTTCTCTCTCGTACTTAGCCGCCTCGAACCCTCCCTCTCTCTCTGTCCCTCTTTCTCCATTTTTCTCTCTCTCTCTCTTTTCCTCTCTTGCTCTTTCTGCTTTTTCTTCCTGTTCTACGCTCCTCTAAGCATTGTTTTGATTATCTGGGACATTTGGATAAGCATGTTGTGATACTTCTAATCAGTGTCAGTTTTTTTAATCTGTTATTGAGTGATTTCAGCTTTGTGTTACCCGTGGATTTTGCATGTACAACTGTTTGCTTTTTCAATTTCAACTGGGATGACCACTAACCACAGAGGGACTTTTTAGACTATTTAAACAAAAACACTGGCAAATCCACTGCTTTTGTTTCCATTCCATCTTAAAAGATGTATGGATGACAGTTTCTCCTTTTAAAAAACATAACAATTTTCATGTGAAAAACTGATGTCTCATGAGGTGAGTATAATTATGTTCTCATATATTAGATTTGGTATAATCAGCTGATGTAAAAAGATTAAATATGAAAAAAAAAGATCTTTTTTTCAGCTGTTTAATAAATGTACACTATCTACCTGAAACATTTATGTTGAGTATGCTGTATTAAAGCTGAGACTCTTTGAATTTCCCCGTGTCTCTCATCATATGACGTGTTGCAGTTATTGTGGGATTACTGGGCTCTCACTGTGTACACATTATGATGTGATTTCTTATGTTAAACATCACTGAATTTGTATTGGACTTCTTAAATACTAATAGGAAACATTTCATTTGGTTTTAGGCTGTTACTAGAGGAAATCTTTCTGTTTGGAGACAGAAAACGACAAGAAGTAAAACACAAATTCATTTTAGTAAAATTATTCTTAATTTACTGTGTTGAAATTGTTTATATATTGAAGTCACAATATATATGGAAACTATATATAAGAATGTGATATGAACTCATCATTCAACATCAATGATAATATAAATACCAAAAGCATACTAAATAATGGTCACTAAAAATGATCATTTGTCTTGTCGTATGTTCTAAGAATATGACAACACAAATGTAGAATATGATGACATAGTCTAGAAAATAAATATTGCAGACATCAAAACTGACACAAGTCAAAATAGTATATATTTTTATAGTACAATATTATTCAAAATAATATTGGACTATATTAGACAATATTATTAGACTGTATTTAAGTAACATTAAAATATCATTTTTACTGTGTACTTTTGGCTACAATCAACTTTGTGCTCAGTATTTTTTTTTTTTTTTAAATATCTTACAAAAACTATTAAAACAAATAAATGAAAAAAATAAATTCATTTTAACATAGTAAATTTAAAAATATCCCAAATGCAAGATTGATTAAATGAGTTAGAAAAAATATTGAATTATATTCTATTTAAAATGCTATTTAAAACTGGCTAATGTAAAAATAAAAAAAAAGCATTTCAATTAAAAAATCCTAACAATGGTATTCCTGTGATCCTGTTTTTCTAAAACATCCCATATTTCCCATATATGTATTTACATCATTATAACTATATTTTCATAAAAAATAAATAAAAAGTTTTGTATCTTATCAACCATTGTAGTAGACATACTCTTTCTCTTGCTCGATTAAGTTTGGGTGAAAGATTGAGAATGCACCAAACTGGGTGTTTAAGGGTGCTGAAGTGGGGATTATATTTTGGAGAAATTTGATTGGACGAAGCCCCATGCAGTGTACGACACGCGCCATGTCAGTAGCTGGCGGTGAGGTCACAGAAAATGGAAGCTTAAGGTCTGAGTTCAGTCTGGAAATTACCCACTGTCTGATTCCATTTACTGGCTATTGTCATAAAAATACAGGCCTTGTCCATTTTAAATGCACAAACATTAAAATGTAATTGGTAAATTATTTACCATCTTTCCATTCTGAACAGCTGCTTTTTTCCTTTATTTTTAAGATTTTACTGCTTTAATTATGGAGCTTTTGAATGTAAATATAATTTTTACTAATCATTTCTTATATTTTTCATATTATTTATACAACTTTAATGCAATTTTCAACATTAGAACAGATGTATAAATGTTATACTGAAGCCAAATCCGTGGTGCTTGTTTTTACAGTGGAAATATGTAGACTTATTAAGAAAGATATTAGAAAATGGCATTACTTCTCTAAAAGAAATAATATAGACACAATTAGATGCTCTGTCTGCCTTTCAAAATAATTAAAAAAGGTCCTAACAGCATTTGATTGTCTAAAATAGTGATTTATGATGAAATATAATTTAATTTAAAAATAAAAACTACATTGCCAATGCATTAAACGCACAGAAGACAATATCTGGTCAGCTCGTCCCCAACGTGACCCAAACAAATGACTTTCAACATAATGCAATGATATCACTTGTGGTACGCGTTAAACGGCCATGTCCAAAAGTGTGTGATGTGTCTTAGTGTTTTGACTTTGAGACTGCCGTTCAATATGTTCTTTTGGCTTGCTCGAACGTGTGACTCACAATAGACAATGAAGCCAAGACCAGCTGTGATTTTCTGTTGAGCTCACTCTATGCATTATTTATAGTCACATCAGTAGATTAGGCTGAAAGCTTGACCCTACCGTATGACAATGTCTCCAGCCCATTCGCGTTCTGGTCACCGCAAACAAACGATAACCCCGTCTATCTGCCAATAATCCCACTGCTTTTCCATCCTCATAATGCATTTTAATAGAGCTAAGTCTCAAGCGCTATGTCACACTAATCTGTTTTTTTTTTTCACATACAATTTTTGCTATTATAAATACTAAAAAAATCTCAGATTTTTATAGCAATTTGGTGGACACACATCCACGTGGTCCAATACATTGGTTTTTGTGGACTGTACCTCTGTCGTTCTTGTACCCTGTCGTTCTTAAAACAGATTCTCAAACAGATCCCCCTCAGTACACATCACAAAAAGATCCCCCTCTGCATCCCCGAGCTAACAAAACACCATTATCTGTTTAATTGCCTGAGAACTGTTAAATACCCTCTATTTACATGACAAGATTCAGCTTGTTGCGAAGTGTGACACAAACGAGTCAATACACAAAAGATGACGGCGGTCACCACCGCCCCTGCACCCCCCAAAGGCAGGAGTCCGGCTCATGAATGACAGTGCTGCAACAAGCACCCTGAGCAAACACAAATACACACAAACAAACCTAATTGGTTTTTAAACAGGTTAATGGAGTTTAGCATAAGCACACTTCACTGTACAGATGTTTGATGGAACAACCACAGTGGTGTCAATGTGTTACAAAATATGTAAAATATAATATATAGGTTTCACTTTGTTTTAAGGTGTCAGTATTACAGTTTAATTATACATTTAAGTACTGAGTAATATTAATTAACTACATGTACTTACTATAGGGTTAGGGTTAGGATGAGGATGTGGTTTAGGGTTAATCGCATGTAATAATGCATAATTTATAGTTATATTACTACAGTAACTACTTGTAATGTGTAACAAGGACACTGTAAAATAAGGTTACCATATATATATGTGTGTGTGTGTGTGTGTGTGTGTAAATATAGATAATTAATAAAAATACAAAATATATGAAGTAGGAATGCACAAATAATATTCTAGAATAATTCTATCATTAAAAAGCATTAAAAATTCATTTTTATTTTAAAAGTGCAATATTTCACAAAGAAAAATTTGGTTAGGTTACTTTGACATACAGTGGGGTCCAAAAGTCCACTAAAAAGCTTCTATTTTGTATCATTTTATTAAATACAATTCAATATTTCATTACAAATTATTCTACATTATGATATTTATATCAGGATAAACATTTGAGTGAAAATTAACATGAATTTAATATTTGCTTTGGGTAAAACTTTAGTTAACAGTTAACTACATTAGTTAACATGACCTACAGCATTTATTAATCTTTATTAATGTTAATTTCAACATTTACTAAAACTTTATTAAAATCAAGAGTATAATTTGTTAATGCACTGTGAAGATTAACTAACGTTAACAAAGATTAACAACAAATGTATTGCTCATGGTTAGTTCATGTTAGTTAATACATTAACTAATGTTAAAAAATGAACCTTATTGTAAAGTTTTACCTTGCTTTGTATTAATTGACAAAACCTGATATATGACGAATGTTCCAAAGAGTTCACAACGAGCTTATTTGATTAGTGACTTAAAAACTTTAAATAGCTATGTATGATTTCACATCATAATGTTAATCATGTTTAATTCCAGATTTAAATGAAAAAGTGTTTGAATGTGGACTCTGACGTTTGAATCCTAATGTCTGATTATTGATCATAGACCAACAACAAAAAAGTGGAGAGAGTTTGAGCAGAGGACGACTGACCCGAAGGCACGGTGACTTGGAGAAAAGGCTGGTATCACACTGGGAGAAAAAAAAAGCGAAAGGGAGAGAGATGGGGTTCATTCTGTCTTTTCTCCCGCTCTCTCTCTCTCCCTTTCTCCTGCTGCCTTTGTGTGCCGTGCAGGAATGTGCTTGCTTTTCATTTCTTTCTTTGTGTCTGCCCCTCAGGCCCTAGCAGGCAGTGTCTTATGCCACAGCGGGGTCATGGCAAACACAGAGACACATTCATGGCCGCATCAAGTTTATGTGAGAATCTGGTCTTTCCTTGCCCCTCATTTCCATATGAATTGTTAATAAAATAGCAGTCATGTGAAGGGGAGATCACTCCAGCAGGGGAAGTCAAGCAAAGCAACCTTGGTTTTAAAACGGCCTCATCCCTTCTGTTCCTTCGATGCAGAAACGCTCCGGTTAAAGCTATCACGAGCATATGTCATCATTATTGTCCATGTTTACTTTAGCACAACCACATGTGAAATGCTCCTTCACAAAACAACAGCGGAAACTCTGTATTTGGATTAATGGCTCAATGAAAATAACATGTCTAAATAATCAATTTTGAGAAATAACCATATAAAATTCCATGTTTTGTTGGGTGTAACAATTACAGCGATATCCTACTGGAGTTTCTCACATATGCATTAAAGGCAAGACTCTTCGTTTTAAAATTTTAGCCAGCAATAAAACAAAATGGAGCTTGGGAAAAACAGATCCCCATTTTTAGTTTGCTGTTCTCAAGCCAATCACAGTTTGGGCCTTCTGGACAGGGAGCAGGATACATCTTGAAGGGCTGGCCAGTTGATTGACTTTTCTTTGGGTTCAACACACGTGTCCTGTGACCCCGCCACACTTTCCCATGCCCTCCGATGCCCCATCTATTCTAACAGACATCCCAAATTCCCCCCATCCTCCACAGACAGATCAGCTTCAGCCATCACTTGACAGCAGCCATGTGTACGACTTCCCTCTGTGATGTCATAGAGGTTTGCTGTCCAATAATTAGAGGGCGAGGAAGGGTCAGGATAGAAAGAAGGGTGGTGATTGGACAAGATAAAGGAGCTCACCAAATCAACCTGCTCCGACTGCTTTTTATTCCGCACACGTGACGTTTCATTAAATGTGCAGTAAAGAGAAGTAACTGAAATAATATCATCGAGCAAAACATTTACACATGAATGTTAACCTGGAGGGGGAAAAGTATTGTTCATATACGATAAAATCTGTTTTCCATTATACTAAGGTTATATACTGAAGTTATTTATTTAATAAAACAAATTTTGTTGTTGATCTTTTTTTTTTTCTTTTTTTTTTACATTATAATAACAATACAACTAATTATCAGTATTTTACAATAGTTATTTAAAATATATTTTCTTATTAATATTACTCAGAATCATAAATGATTATACATAATATATTTCATATAAATTAATATCATTAAAAGTAATTATATGTAAAATGACAAAATTCTTTATATTTCTCTTTTAGTCAGAGATTACATCAGACCCTGGACCACAAAACCAGTCATAAGGGTCAATTTTTTTAAATTTAGATTTATACATCTGAATAAATAAGCTTTCCATTGATGTATGGTTTGTTAGGATAGGACAATATTTGGCTAAGATACACTATTTGAAAATTTGAAATCTGAGAGTGCAAAAAAATCTAAATATTGAGAAAGTCGCCTTTAAAGTTATCCAAATGAAGTCCTTAGCAATGCATATCCACTCACAAAAATACATTTTTGATATATTTACGGTAGGAAATTTACAAAATATCTTTGGCATAAAAGAAAAATAGATAATTTTGACTAATATTGTCCTATCCTAACAAACCATATATAAATGGAAAGCTTATTCATTCAGCTTTCAGATGATTTATAAATCTCAATTTCAAAAAATTGACCCTTATGACTGGTTTTGTTGTCCAGGATCACAAATGTTGCCAACACAACTGATGTTTATAACTTAATCTAGATGTCACACACACACACACACACACACACACATACATATATATATATATAATACTTGG
Organism: Ctenopharyngodon idella; assembly: GCF_019924925.1. Taxonomy (NCBI): domain Eukaryota; kingdom Metazoa; phylum Chordata; class Actinopteri; order Cypriniformes; family Xenocyprididae; genus Ctenopharyngodon; species Ctenopharyngodon idella. The sequence goes on from NC_067234.1 coordinate 17,969,320, forward strand.
GTTATAATTATTGTACATTTTACAAGAAACTATTTCAGTCTTTATTAAAAATTGTATGTATGTTTAATTTGCCTTTTCTTTGTAATTAATTGTGAAAATTGTTAATCACACTATTTTTCCAGCGTATTCATATGTTAAGTTGAATACTGAATATACATAGATAAAAAACTACAACATTCTTTGACACGTCTTGATTAAATCCTATAAATCTCCATTTCACAGGATGTCAAATCTCATAATCTCCATCTTAATAACTTGTGTTATCATCTCTAACATGTATCTGAATGGCTCTTCTTCTGCTCAATCCTGTTTTGTGGTTCTGTACATCTGCTATTCTTACAGCACTCTGCTCGTGATTAAGTCGTCTCTTTGTGGACATGGATGTCCTCACTCTTCAGTGTTTTTGGACTTGCGGACAGATCTTGCTGTGAATCGACGGTATGTCTGCCAGCTTGACACACACAGAAGGAGAGCATGACATCAGGGCTTTGTCATTTAGAAGATCTATTCAAGGATTACAGTGGAGAATGAGCCCCTGCCTGGAGGAGACTTATTTCACTGAAACCCTAGCTGTTTTCACTACAATTTTTTTTTCTCCAAGTACTTCTGGAAGTACGTAGCTTGGGAGAGTACTATAGTTGGCATTACGTATTTAAATCTGAGACTTTTAACCCTTAGGCGCCACTTCGGAACACAAAAGAGGATGTGTGCCCGCATTAATAATATCACATGAGCCTCCCACCCAAATATTATAAAAATGACAAACAATGATACAATAAACTGTTTGTAGGAATAGCTAAGATTAATTAAAAAAATTCAAGTCTTAATTCTTGGCTATGAAACAGATAAAGTAGACCAGATAATGTATTACTTTTATATATCACTCTTAAACATAAAGGTTCCAATTGCAAGCAACATTTTAATAGATAGATAGATAGATAGATAGATAGATAGATAAAAAAAACTCAAAAAGTTCTTTCTGTCATGAAAACCTTCTGTAGATGTCAGAAGTTTACAAGAATTTCTTTTTTATTGCAGTATTGCAGAAATAAATGGTTGTTTTGGCAGACAGAATATCACATATCAAAATCATGCTAAATGGTTTATATATTTTCATGGCAAAAACACACTGACTCGAATGGTGGCGAGTCTGACATTACTTGCTGTTTGCTGAACCCGAGTTCAAACTCTCTCGCTCTCTCTGCAACACAGCAGAAGACATTTCCTGTGGATATCAGTGAGCCATTCAACTCACATACTGCTTCTTTTGTCTTGTCATTTCCCCAAACAAGTGTCCTGTGATTTTGGAAAAAAAACATTTTGGAAATGTAATGCTTTCTTTGTACTCATCACAGGTGTTTGTACAGCTTACTTGTAAAGGAGACGATAACATAAGCAGAAGCATGTTTGGGCAATTCCAAGTTAAAAATCATGTTTCAGTTTGACTGGGATATCAGTCAGCAAGATATACAAAAAAAAAAAAATGAACATGCCAGGAATTAATTTTGAACTGGCTCTGATTCACACGGTCATTTTGAGTGAATTTTTATGTAATAATAATTTAAAACTGATTTCTAAATTTACAAGGAAAGCCTCTTCTTCCCAGCAGGCATCAGGATTTCCTAATTTTACACATGAATCTAGAATTCAAATAATTTACAATAAATTTACTTGTACAATCAAAGACATTAAGGCTGTCAGGTTAAAATTTTCACTTATTTTCACAGTCAGGTTAAAAAAAAAATAAAATACAAAAGCACCATAAATGTGGCTCTCAAATCTCCATCACAATAAAAAATGTCAAAATATGCTACCTCCTTGAGTCAGGTTTGTAAAAGACCAAATGCATTTTAACCAACTGCAACTTACCAAGTTTGAATGCATCTTTTTGAATGAGATTTGAAAGCCAGTTCGGAGAGGATGATATTAACTTTACACTATCATATAGCTATAGAAGCCTTAGAATATAGTGCAAAAGGTGGACTTTTATTGAATTATTTTAGAAATCAATTTTTGTATTTAATGTATTTATTAAACATGAGGCTAAATGTAATTTGTTATGCAGTGTTTGGTGGTAAGTGTTGGGTTATGAGCTCAAACATATTAATATAATAACATAATGTAAATTATAGTGTAATATAATGCATAATTAGGGTTGGGTATCACTTGAATTTTAACGATTCCGGTTCCGATTCTGCTCATCGATTTACAATTTCCATTCCAATAAGGTAAAAAAAAAAAAAAAAAAAACTTAAAAGTCTTACTGCAAAACATTTCATTGTAGCTGAACACCATGAACAAAAATCAACAGGCTAGAGAACACAAGGAACTTTGGCCTATGGTTTAAAAATACCATAGCAAAAACAACTAGCCTAACTCATATAAATTTAAAGCATTATTAAAGACAAGTAAACACTCAATATTTTAAAAAGAACAAATAAACAAATTAGCAATCGCACAAATAAATACAACTGAACAAAGATATGATTTAAATAAACTGTTTTAAGATTTTCAGGTATTCAGGTACAGAAACTGTAATCAAATGTAAAGTAACACTGCACTTTATAAATAAAATATACATTACAAACACAAGAACAATGAGTGAATTTCCTCTTTGTCTTTTGTTGTTTGATTAACATTATTATAGAGACGGCAGCAGGAATATTAGGCTGCTGTCACTTTAAGAGCTGCACAGATCCAATACACTGTTACACACACGTTTTCTTTGCCAACTGTTTACGTTCAGTTAAGACATAACCGACTGTGTTAATGAGGATATTTTGACATATTTTTGTGTGTATTTGTCTGTTCAAGTGCAAAAAAGAGAACTCGGAGACGTGGAAGAGAACTCAGTACAATTCAGTATGAGAGGTGGCTTTCTTTGCGCACATTTTGGATGTGTGTGCAGCGCAGAAAACAGCGTGCGAGTCTTCGTTTAAAGTCATATTAAAATGCACACAAAGGAATCGAATCTTAATTTTAAGTTATCAAGTATTTGATAAGGAATTTGATAAGGGATCAAAAGTTAAACGTTAAAATGTTAATTTTATAACAAGCATCCAATCCCTGACCTTAAGTATTTGATTCCAGAATTGGAATTGATTTTCGATTCCCAACCCTATGCATAATATCTTCATTTAACATCATTAAGTTATGTAATTTCAGAAATGTACATATACAAATCACACGGTTAGCTAACAATCTATTAATTTAAACAATGTATTAATTTAAGGCAGAAACAATGAGCTCATTGAAGTAATGAATACATGTTAACAATTCTAATACAGATACAACAAAAAATACTGCGGTTGAAGCTACTTCCATGTTCTGCTTCATGGCTTTGACAAAGTCCTCCAATCTGAGGTGAAAATATCACAAGTTTTGGTGGCTGTCTCTACAGCAAAGTCTCCCTTACGAGACGGCCCTCGATAAAAGCTCTCTCACCTCCCTCCAATACAGTCTTTCTCTTCGTCTGTTAAAAGTAAAAGTCCCTGAATACTAAGTTGTAACTAAAAAAAACCCTTTTTTCCTCTTTAAATGGCTCAGAAAATGTTCTGGGAATACCTACAAACACATTCAGCAGCATAACATGCAAGTGTGAAAGAAATTCCACATTCACCAGAGGAATTTGAGCAAGATGGATCTAATCTGTCTTAATCCTCTGTGAACTCCAATTACAATTTTCTTGATCTACACTTGACCTACTACTCCCATGCGTGGCACCTCAGACCAAGAACCTTAACTTTGCTAATTGGGCCTTCTTGCCAACTCGATGAATGTAGGTCTTCAAGCAGCATTCCCAGCAGGCTTGTTTTCAGTCTACAACTGAACTCACTAAAAACCTGCATAGGAAAACAGCTTTTCCACATCCACGGAAACGTCAGTCATCATTGATGTAATGTAATCAATCTGTTTAATGGTTAATAACTTAAAAATCGGTTCGACAGAATGGACTGAAGAATTATTGACAGCACAACAAACACAAATAATCCATTCATACAAAACTTTAAACTGGATGTCTAGGCAGACTACACAAATAAACAGCATACAGGACTCCATGCAGCGATGAACAGCACACCCAGGTAAATACTGAAAGCTATTCCCAGAAAGTCCTTGAAAACGACAGAGCCTGCTGGTTAGTGTTTGCTGTCGCTAAAGAGAAACTGGACTAGACACATGTGCAGCTAAAAGCATACTTCACTTAGGCCTAAAACGTTTATAAAAAAAGAGATAACATACTAAGCTATTATTTGATATTAACAAAAATATTATTATATGTTTCTAAAAAATAATATATTAATATTTATGTTAATACAATTTTATAAATATTTAAAAATATATTTAACATTATCTATTATGAATAAATATGTAACTTTTTACGTTTATGATATGAATGTGTGCGTATAACACATATATTATAGTCTTGAGAACACTGATACAATTTTATACATCCAAATATGAAAAAAAAAATAAATAAATAATAAGAAAAAATCAAAAGACAATATGTAACCAGGAACTGCTGAAAGTAAATTCAGCCTCTTGTTTTCACATTTTCAAGTAAAAGACTGAAAATCCAGACCAGGCCATGAACTCGTCTGGAATTCAAGCACAAAGCTGGCTTTTTGCCTCAATTCTCAGTTTCAGCTGATAAGGCACACAGAGCTTGTTTGAAGAGTCAATACAAGATCACAGATAAAAAACAAACAAACAAAAAAAAAAAAAACATTATTAAAAATTTGGAAAGATTGCTTAAGTCTATGTCCATTCACGGCACAAATACACTTTACTCTCTCTTAGTGTCAGAACAAAATTGTGTAGACAAAGAAGACAGAACTCACTTACCATGCCTTTAGCCTCATAAAGTCTCATAAAGGGAGTGAAGCATCCACCTTTTTTACAGTCTATTCCATTTTAGGTTTTGAAATAACTGCTGTCTAGCCCACGCAGAAACTTGGTGCTAAAGAAGTGAAACGACCTTCCCCCTTCCTGCGAACGATCTATTACCCCCCTCCCCGCCCGCCACCCCCTACCTCATCCACGAGTGGAATTGCTTTAAGTGCCTGTCAGGCAGAAAACCGGCTTCAGCATTGTGCAGCTGTAAGTTTCCCCGTTCCGTTCTCCAATGAGATTGGCCCTTCCTTCACCACATGACCCAAAGAAAAAAAAAAAGGCTAGAAAGTGAAGAGCAGAAAAAGATACAGCAGATGCGGAGAGAGCATAATCCTGTCTGCAGGGTCATATACCTGAGGAGCAGGTTTAAGTTTCTAGAGCTTTTCCAACATAGTTTATGGAGCACTAGAAGAGAGCGAATGGGAGGGGGAGGAAACAGCATAATCCCTTCCCTGCAGAAACTTCCTCCCTCTCGCTCTCTCATAGGAGCTGCTGGCCCTTGTCTGAACGCTGGAATGCAAAGGCCATGCTTCAAGAGGCCCAGTCAGACAAGCCCAAGTCAGTCACTCCTCTGTGACCTCACGTTTAACACTAGCACGTGTGCATGGATGCGCATTTTAACCAAATTAGAGCCCTATTATCTCTCACACCATTTTAAAATTAGCCAGGGTTGGGGAGGAAGTAACTAAAGGTAGAAGGATATATGTGGGAGGTGTGTACCCAAATGAAATGATAGATTTGTTACTTAAATGGCTTTATTTATTTCACTATTTTATTGTGGTATTGCTTATGGTAGATACACTACCATTCAAAAGTTTGGGGTCGGTAAGATTTTTTTATGTTTTTGAAATAAGTCTCTTCTGCTCACCAAGAATGCATTTATTTGATCAAAAATACAATAATATTGTGAAATATTATTACAATGTAAATCAGCTGTTTTCTATGTGAATATATTTTAAAATGTCATTTATTCCTGTGATCAAAGTTCAATTTTCAGCATCATTACTCCAGTCTTCAGTGTCACATGATCCTTCAGAAATCATTCTAATATGATGATTTGCTGCTCAGGAAACATTTATGATTATTATCTATATGTAAAATATTACATTTTTTATTGTTGAAAACCGTTGTACTAATTAATATTCTCTACTACATTTTTTTCAGGATATTTTGATGAACTTTTCTGTACAAAAGAACAGAATTTATTTGAAATAGAAATACTTTTTTATCAATGTAAATACAGTTATTGTCAAAAAATCTTACTGACCCTAAACTTTTAGATAGTAATATACATCTGTAATATACATACAACTGACATTTATTTAAAGACAAAAAAGCATTGCATTATGACAGTATAGTGTTTCATACACATGTTTCTTGACCAAATTAGAACTTTATTTCTCCCCATATCCAAATGATCACCCAGGACAGTATAGTAACTTAGACTAAATCAGTCATTTTATCAAGTTACTTTTGACAATGAGAAGCAATTTTTGCACTGAACAAACTTAAGCAATGTAACGGATTTGTAATACACATTTTTTTTTTTTACTTTTGCAAACTTTCATAAAAGAAAGTTTTTCGTAAAAGAAAATTCTTTTGTAAAAGAATTTATAAAAAATTCTAGCATGTGTTTCCAGAATTTGAGTTATATCACACTCTTTTCACTTAAGTGTATGTTTTGGATGTCAAACGAGACAAGGATCATTTTCCATGTCCAACTGTAGCAGTGAAAATAAGTTACCGTGCCTCGAGGTAGGTTGTGAACCCAGGCAGACTTTTCCATCTGGTTTCACGCTCGCTCAGTGAACAGAACATCAGTGTTTCACCATAAACACAAACTTCATGCTCATATGATCAGGATACGTTTCCTTTGGCCTTTGCCTTTCTTATACTGTCTTAAGGCAATCACAAGACATGAATATCCCTCTGAGCCAGTCTCTTACGAAAAGGAATACTATTTCTAGCAATGCCGCTTGAACTAACACTTTCACTTAGAGTCAAAGCTCAAGATATGCAGAAGTCGAGAGGCTTATAGAGCACTATCAACTGCTCGTGTCTGTTCCAGACCACACACTCACTGCTGTGCTGCTTAGAACCTATTTTAGAATCAACCTTGTCTTCACTGTGCCCTTTTCGAGAATTATTCTTGAGACTAATCAGACCCTGGGGATCTAGACCACAGTGCTGAGGGCCTAGAATAGGGTCTATCAGACGTCCATTTGGACTCAAGCCAACACAGCACACATGACAAGTGGAGTGTTTGCTCCACCCATGAGGCCCTTGTGAAAAAAAGTGCTTTTCATTATGACACAGAACCTCCTAACCCATCTGACACTTTTTATAAGATATTATTTTTAAATATTATAAATGAATGAGAAGTCAAAGAGTTTAATAGACTAAACTAAACAATAAATAAACACCTTACTAGCAGCTGGATTTGTTCAGCTGTGCACCAAATGACCCTTGGTTAAACTCCCCTTTCAGACAAGCGCTACAGAAAGTCCCATAGAAAAGAAATGGATCTTTCACCTTCTGTCTTTCTTCAAACCAAATGCTAGATTACATAATAACATGATTTAATACTGCAGAAATTGAATAAAAATCAAGGTAAACACAAGTAAACTGAATAGAGAAAAGCCTCATTTGAAAGCGATTACAGTAACGTCAATGTAAGTGAACAGAACTGTTCTTCTACATTATTACTCATATGTTTTGGATAATTTCTGCAAAAGTTCATTTAAAATTCTACCTAAACACATCAGAATTCCATAAAATTAGACTTAAAAGAGTAAAAACTTGTTTCAGAAAATTTGGGAGCAGATGTCAAAAATGTATTGTTGTGCCTTTGGATGTCAGAATCGGAAGGCATAAAAAGATGGTCTTCATTTTTACATGTCGTCGAAGACACTCACATTTACAGTTGCAAGCCATTAAAGGGACAGACTGGACTAATGAAACCTGCAATCATCAGCCTATTAAAGCATGAATTTGATATAAACAATACATATACATGATATGTACATATGCAGTTAATAGAAGGCTATAATATTTTTATCTCACAATCCTGACTTTTTCTAGCAACTGCGAGTTTATATCACAATTCTGAGAAAAAAAAAGTCCGAAATGCGGGATATAAACTCGCAATTCTGAGGAAAACAGAGATTGTCTCTTACCATTCTTATTTTTCTTCTTGGAAACTAGGAATTGTGCACCCTCAAATTCCAGATTTTCAAATAGTTGTATCTCGGCCAAATATTGTCCTATCCTAACAAACCATACATCAATGGAAAGATTATTTATTCAGCTTTCAGATAGAGAATGATATATAGAATGACCCTTATGACTGGTTTTGTGGTCCAGGGTTACAGATGTTTTTTAGCATACCGCAAAATTTGCTAACAAAGAATTGGTCAGTAATGTTTTTAAAGGGGTGGTTCATTATGATTTGACTTTTTTAACTTTAGTTAGTGTGTAATGTTGCTGTTAGAGCACAAACAGTATCTGCAAAGTTATGACGCTCAAAGTTCAATGGAAACGGAGATATTTTCTTTTACAGAAATCACTGTTTAAGGACTACAACAAACGGCTGGTAGGGACTACAACGAGCTTCTTCCCGGGTTGGTGACATCACAAACCCTAAAATTTACACAAACCCCGCCCCCGAGAACACGCAACAAAGTGGGTGAGGTCATGTAATTGCAATATAGTACGTAACACAAATTTCATAAAAGCAAGATGCCAACTTAAGTTAACCGTAATTAAACTAAACTATACCTGTTCTGTCTTCATGCAGCATATATTCTCTGGCTCTGTAGGATCTTAAACAGTTCCCACAGGAGCGATTTATAGATTATCATGACAGAATATGCTAATCAATGACTTTAAGATAGTTAACTTCACATCAGCTCCATAAATTCATCAACTAACCGTTCAGAAACGTCCTGTTTCATTCTGCATGTTGTCACTTCTTCTTGAGCCTCTCAATCAGTGTCCGACTCCAGTTTGAACATAAAAGGCTGAAGAATTTCTGACATTTTCAGTGAGTCTTCATGAGGTATTCACCACTACTAACACAAGCTCTTGAAACCCCGCCCTCTGCTAAAGAGCAGCATTTGCATTTAAAGGAAGCTCATTTGCATTTAAAGGAACACACACAAAACACGCAGCGTTTTTGCTCACCCTCAAAAAGTGACAAATTTAACATGCTATAAAGATTATATGTGGGGTATTTTAAACTAAAACTTCACATACACACACTGAGGACACCAGAGACTTCTTGTAAAAATTGCATTATACCACCCCTTTAAGGTGGGGCTTAGCAAAATGTTATATTATGTAACATTGTATTATGTTAACTATTTATTATTGTCTGCTTTCTTCAGTTCCGTAACAGAATCCACGGGGAATTGTGATTTTCTTAGCCTGTTTATCTTCAGTCTTGAGATGTTTATGTAAGGATGTGCTGAAATATAAATCTTGGAGTGCTCTACCCTCACAGTGACAGTAACACTTGCATGTAACTCTAGAGGCACTACTCTGTGATGAATTTGGTCCCCACCAGGTGCTCATGGAAAGTGAATATCATGAAATACAGAATTTTTACAGTAATAATAATATAAATACTACACTGACTCACAAGATCCATTGTGTCTGTCTGTACACCAATTTGCAATCAGCTGAGCTTGGCTTCTTGTCCATTTTCTCGCTGGTCTTTCCATTTGCATGCTGTATGGCAGTCCGAAAATATTTCATCAGGTGCAGTTCACATCATACTATTTGCAGCCAGCTTACTGCGCAAAAAAAAAAAAAATCACAAGAATAGGTAAAATGTCTGTCTGAACTTTCCCTTCCTTAGTATTTTAGTTATCCCAATTTCAAATGAAAACTATGGAAAATTATTCTCTTAGTCTTAATGTGATTAGACATCTGTTAAAATAAAAAAAAAGTTCAATTGGCAGTAACCAAACTAATCTCAGGAGACTTTAAAAAACTAAATCATCTGTAAATCATGGAAACTACAAATAATCAATATAAAAATTCATAAAAATTTTTTAAAAAAAGTTACACACACTCAGGCTGCAGTGAGCTCTGCTATTGTCTTCTGGCATTTGAAAGCATTACTGCCTATTGAGAATCTGCAATAAAACTGTCGTGTTCTTCAAATGGTCACATTATACTAGCATACAAAGACTATAAAACTAAACAAAGGTAGTTAGGGCACAACACATTTATGAGCATCGCAACAGTGACATCTCATTGGCTGGCAGACCTATCATATTGCAAAGGCAATTGGATGTTTTTGTGACAGTAAACAGCCTGTCTGTGGAAGAGAATGAATTGTGGGTTAATTGTGGGGTGCAGTTTTGCGATAAAGCTCCACCACCTCGGGATGACCCCTGTGATAATGAGCAGTATGACAGAGGGCAAGTTTTCCTTGACACTCCTGTATAATAACAAAAATCTACTGCCTTAAAAAAATGAATGAAATAATATTGGGTGCAGGTTGTCACCCATTTCTTTATCTTTACTGATAGAGGAAAAAAGACTACATCAGTACTATAGTATCTAGAGCCTGCGTAAATCGGATATTAAATTATCTTGTAATCACGAAACGTCTAGACAGTGGAACAATAAAAGGTTATTTGGAGATTTAAGGACTGTTATGGTTGTATTTGGAAGCAGTCGTGTTTAACCAAGACATTCTGTCTGCAAGGTCCTTGACCATCAAAAAACTCACAATGGGAACAGGAAAATCCCTGTTTTTCCACTCTCCAGCTTGTCTTACAAATGTGGGATTTCCCTTATTAACCGACACTTGCATTGATATGAAATGGAATATGTAGCACTACAAATCCAGATATACTGTTGAGCCAGTGACCAAATTGCGAGCGATCAAATAGGAATAATGAAATCCTTCAAACCAAACACTATTGTTGTTTCTCCTCTGTTTCTCCTTCATCCGTTTTTTTGCTTGAAAGATCAAAGGCGAGGGTTTTAGCATTCCTCTGAATAAGCTTTTAGCTTAACAACACAGGGCAATTTAGATCTCTCGCCAGCCAAGACAAAAGCTTCCATGGATCTGTTAGCTGATATTCTAGTGCCTATTGTTGCCCTTGAACCTGATAAATTTGACAGGGCCCAAGAGAATGGACATTGTGATTCCACAAAGCTCTCCTTCAATAACCGCGGGGCTAATCTCCTCGCCTGATACCGTATTAATAACCTTTTAATTAAAACAGAAAGCGACATTGAACAAGGTCTAAGCTGCCCCATGCTGGGAAGTATAACGAGAATCAATACGAATACTCACAGACTATACGAAAGGACGTTTGAGAGGGGAAAAAAGAGGCCCCTGTGAATTGAACAATGTCACAAAAGGCAGATAGTGAGGAACAAAAATATTTGCTTATCAAAGGATTCGAAAGGACCAAAGCTAAATCAATGCATCAAAGCATTTATGGCGTATTCGAATTTTACTGATTAATGTCTTTTATTAATTTTTCTTTTTATGAATCTTATTAATCTTTTCTTTATGAATTCTAGTATATGTATTCATTTAATCATCATTAATCATTATATTACTTATGTTGCATGATTATTCTTTTACATGTTATTGATTTCTTTAATACTATATGTGACCCTGGACCACAAAACCAGTCATAAGGGTCAGTTTTTTGAAATTGAGATTCATACATCACCTGAATAAATAATCTTTTCATTGATGTATGGTTTGTTAGGATAGGACAATATTTGGTCGAGATACAACTACTTGAATATCTGGAATCTGAGGGTGCAAAAAAATCTAAATATTAAGAAAATCGCCTTTAAAGTTGTCCAAATGAAGTCCTTAGCAACGCATATCCACTCACAAAAATACATTTTTGATATATTTATGGTAGGAAATTTACAAAATATCTTCATGGAACACGATCTTTACTTAATATCCGAATGATTTTTGGCATAAAAGAAAAATCAATCATTTTGACCCATACAATGTATTGTTGGCTATTGCTACAAATATACCTGTGCGACTTATGACTGGTTTTGTGCTCCAGGGTCACATATACTCTGATATGTTTAATTATTCTCAAATGTAAGATCTTTTGTGTCTGTGCTGTAAGATTGAGGGGTTTCACTGGGTGTGTTTTCCATCAGTATCGATTACGTGATGTATCAAAATATGTTTCCATTAAGATATAAGATAATGCAAGATCTGAGATATTCTCTTAAAGGTCTTAAAGGTGTTAAAACCACAGCTGCTTATTATGTTATTCTGTTTGCCTTACAAGGGCCATGGTGACCTAATAAGATCTGCTAGGGAACATTTTGTCTTAAGTGATTGCAAGAGAACTACAAAGAACTTCAATATGTACTTTCCCTAGTCCCTTCCTGTTACGGAGGCACAGAATATAAAATGTTCAGTTTCAGAAGACTCAGACTCAGACTCTTCCTCTGCATATATCTTACTTCTTTTGGGCCTTTCTTTCTCTATACTCTCATCTCCCTGCATCAGTTTATTAGTGTGAATCCTTTGTAATGAAATAGTTGTATAGATATATTAAGGCAGATAACAATAATAATAAGTTTTATTTATATAGCACCTTTCCAGGGCTCAAGGACGCAGATGTTGGGTTTATAACATGGTCATAACAAACTTGAGTGAGTTTCAGGAATTCTATACAAATAAAACATTCTTAATACTATATAAAAAAATAAATAAATAAAAAAAATGCCATAATTCAAATTTGAAAACCAGCGGAATTCTGTGGAATGTATTTAAAGGCACAGTATGTAATTTTTGTCACTAAAGGTCGCATATTCAAAACAATAACAAAAGAGTAGCTTGATGACACTGTGAAGGAGCATGGAATGATAGGAGTTGTTGTCTTCACCTCCACTGGCGATGGAATTCAATCCGTTGGGACTCACAAATCATGTTCATGGATGATGTTATGAAATAAAGTTTTATAACCGTTACATTTGATCACATGATTTTATTTCATTCTAATAAATTATCTACAAGTAATATAATGTTTAATGCCAAATTACTACTCATACATGTCACTTTACTTGTCGAATTAAATGGTGGGGTAACGCAGCACAGATTTACATGTTCAAAACAATCATACTAAAACTACATTTGAACATACATACAACATTTGCAAAAAGGCTGACTTACTATTTATGTATAACATACTGTATTTATTTACACTGCCAGAGACTTATTCACCAGACGGTGTTAGGAAATGCCACACCGATACTGATTCTCGTTTTATTTCTCCTCTTGTCCAAAACTCTTCTTGGGTCATTTGATTCACCCGTACGTTTACATTTCTTGGAGTTATCTTTGGCGACAGAACCTGCTCCAAAGGATAACAAATAATTGTGGTCCATGACGATGACTGTGTGAAAAAAACAGTGAAAAAAAAGTGGCTTGCTAGAAACAACAACAGAGTGGCGTACTAGACTCTACAACTACTACTTCTACAATTTTCATGAGACTCACTGTGTTGTCATGGTTTACTACGGCAGTAAAAGCGGAAACTGAGGATAACGCGGACATGACGCCATTGACAGGCGACACAATGAGAAGGGATGTTACACGGGTTTGAAACATTTGGGATAATGTAAGTATGTACATGAAAGAACAAAATATATAACACTGTGCTAGTAGTTTTTGGATATTTTGATGCAAAAATATTACATATTGTGCCTTTAAAGAGAGCATGAAATCCAAATTTATATTAAAATACAGTAAGATCCCTCCTGCATTTGTTAATTAACACTTTACAATAAGGTTTCATTTGTTAACATGAACTAATAATGAAATCTACATTATTAGTTCATGTTGACTCCAAGACTGAGATTTCATTTGTCACACAAAACTTAAAACTAAAAGGAAAAGCAGGTGAATGAAAAAGCAGACAGCATGATTTATAGCCAGGAAAGGTGAAATGCTCTGATAAAGATGTGGTTGCTTCAGTCTGAGTCTGCAAAACCTGCTTAGGAAAGCTGGTTGTCTATCCTCAGCCGTGCCAGGCACACAGGGGTCATGACCTGGTCATGAATCGCTTCAATCAGCTCCTTGCTGGGACAGGAGGGGAGGGGAGCCGTGAGCGCTTTTGATCTCGGTTGGCTAGTCAAGCAGCATGGGTAAGATATCCCTCAGCCTCTCCTGCAGGTCAGGCTCTGTGGGAGCGGGGCTGAGGGCAGGTCAAGAGCACCGTTCTATTTTTCCTCTTCACTGGGACTCTGTTGAGCTCCTGTAGCTTCAAGTCATGCCTCAGACATGTACGCTTGGCTATGTATTTGGAAAGTGTCCATTTATGCATCTAGAGTAACTTGGTCAGTGTAGCACCCATGGAGGACCACAGGAAATGGCTTGATGAGGGATATTCTTTTACTTGCTATAAAATCTGGGAAACTGCGTCATTGTGCATTGCATACTGGGTAGTCGGCGCCATGTTTTAGGACACACTCAGGTGCGTATAAAATACAAATCGCCAGAGCATTTACGTTAATACTTTTTAAGAACTGCTTGCACTAATTTAGAATAAATGGACTAATATTTGAATCTCTTACATGAGCGCTCAGTCGTCCAGCCAAGACACTGCACATATTCATCACATTTCATACAATTATAGAAATTATATGGCCGCCTTCTATTGGACCACACACAAGACCAAATGGGTTTCTCTTTTGCAGTTTATTTTTGTAATAAAATAAAAAGTGCATGGCACTATATCGGCTAGATAAAGCTTGATATTAGCCAGTGGATCATTTATTTAATCAACATATATCATATAGATCGCCCTAATTTCTAAATGTTAAAGCATTAAGGGATAACATCAGTATGGCCCTCTGTAATGCAGTTCTGAAATGATTTGTATTGTGAAAGCACTATAGCCAATTAAAAAGTTTAACTGGACTTAAATGGAACGAGTACAAGATTCCTTATACTGAGAGAAGCTGAACAATGAACCAAAGGAGCACTAGTGTATGAACACGGAGAGTGATTGAAGCGAGCTACCACAAGTAACATTTCCACGTGTTTTCATACATTATTTATGGTGTAAGCACTTACACATTCAAGCGGTTCAGAAATTATGTATCTGTAATATATCTGTTTTAAGTAAAAAATATATAAAAACAAATTATAAAGCCACATTGTGGTTGTTTACTTTCATTGAGTTTTACTTTCACTTTCACCATTGTGTTTCCAAGCTGGTAAACTAAAAAATTGTGCTTCATTTGAGATACGTTTTCCAAGCCGGTTGTGAATGGCAGTTCATAACACAGCAAGCATTCACCATTCTAATGTGCTTTTAACTGTATAATATGTTTTAACGTCTACCTCCACTAATACTCAATCTCTAATGTAGTGTCTGTGACCTAAAGTCTCAGAAAAGTAAAAAGAAATGTTTCTAAAGAACCAAATTAGCATAATCAAATGATTTCTGAAGGATCATGTGACACTGAAAACTGGAGTAATTATGCTGAAAATTCAGTTTTGCATCAGAGGGAAAAAATACATTTTAAAATATATTAAAGTTAGGCCTACACTATGTAACTTTTAACCCTCTAGCAGTTAAAAAAAAAAACAAGCAATATTGTTTTGGTTGTGCTTATAAAACATTTAAAGGGGTAACCAGTTTAGATGGAAAGGTTCTCAAGCTGACTAGCTGAAGACATTACTTCCTTAAAAAAATTCCAGCACAGCTCCACAACCATAGATATGCATAGATGCCTCAGTAAGCCATCCGCCACATTGGAAAGGTCAAATCCGGTCCATGACCACTTGAGAGCAAGTTTACTGTTCACCTGCAACCTCTTTATTCACATGTATGAATATCTATATCTGCAATAGACATTAGCAGATGATTTTCACTGCATTTAGTTCACGATTAATGTGATAATTCTGCATATTGAGATATACATAAACACAAACCAGCACATTCTCACATCTGAAAGGTTATCCCATTTCGTCTGGAATGTATAGCTTGGTGATTTTTACAGCCATAGGCTGCACAATTCTGTGACATTTTTGATGAAAATTAATTGATTTGTCAGTGATGAACAGCATCATGTTAACTATTGCAAGATGGAGGAGATGTCAAAATGTCTGGAGCGGTCAAATGTGGCATCTACGTATACACATATGGTTAAAACAACCCATAATTAAATGCCCTTTCACAATAGATGATGCTTTACAATGAATTCTGTTAGAGAGCTACATATGGTAATTTATCCGTTTAATAAAATACCTTACTCACCTGTTGAGTAATAAAAACGTTGTGTTCTCTTTTTGCCAAAGACTCACTCTCCTCTGTTCGGCATTTTTTAAAAGGGGTGATTCCCCGAAGGTTCGAGACTTCTGTGATGTGTGTTCATGTCCTCCTGGGAAGTTCGTATTTATGAGGTGGAAAGTCATGTTTACAACGGCAGGTGCGTTCAAGTCACTTTCGTCGGAGTAGATGGCGGTGTGCCTTCTCTTAATTAATTACACAAAAACACAGCACTTCTATTTATAGAAAATGAAGAACAAAGAATGTGCATCAGGTGTGTTTGGCTTTTTATGTTTTTAATTAATTTATGAAGCCACTGTAAACGTTATCGTTACATATTATATTGTTATATATTATAATGCTACCATATTTTGGGCCGGCAATTAGCTTACTGTGTTGTAGAAAAGCCTGACAATGTCACTGCTAAATACCTATAATATTGTGGTATTCCGCAGTGTTTCTCACTGACACGCCACCAACTCGTAAAGATCGGGGCTTAAAGAAAATCCTGAACTTCCCACTCGTATTTACAACATTGTGGTGATGTTCATGTGCGTTCAGCTCATAAATACGATATAACTTTGACATAACTTTCACAGACCATTAGTTGCTCCTAACCTATCCCACTCCCACTCCATACACGCGTCAACACAGCTGGAGCAACTTTTCTCTATTTAAGGATATGACGAGACACGCACGGGAGAGTGACGCACGTACGCAATTTCTCGCAGAAACCACCCAGAAGTCTAAAATATAAACACTTATAATAGGCTTACCTTAGTGAATCAGAGTAAGACAAAAACACACTTTGAAGGAGGGATCGATTATTTAAATTTAGCTTATTTTGAAGAAAAAAAAAAAAAGTATTTTAAATTGTAACATTATATTGTTTTTGATCTAATAAATGCAGCCTCGGTGAACATAAAAGACTTCTTTTAAAAACATTAAAACCGACCCTAAACTTTTGAACAGTAGTGCATTTAGTATGATTTGGACTAGTATCCAACCTCACATTTTGATTCGAGGGGGTCTTTAATAAAGGAAGTTGGTCATTAATGTGAAATTCACTTTTGCAGACAAAACTGGCACAGTTCCTATTTATCAATCCTCTAGTACAATACACCAGCTTATGTCATTGAAACTAATACATGAACAAGTTCAGAAGACAAGCATCATGCTGGAATCAGTGTGTGGTCTTATACATTGAAGCTTACTCTTCCCTTCACAGTGTCTCTTGACAGTAGAGGCTTTTTAGCTCTGGATATCATCAAGCATTAAGTGGCTGAGAGTAATGGGATACATTCTGGGCACGCGGTAGAAGCCCAGCACTTTAGGAGAGGTGAAACCAGGACAATGAGAGCCATTTCTCAGTACTGTGTTTACATTTAAACCACACCTGCTTCCTCCACACAACTCGGAATGTCACAGCACTCCTTCTCAGAGCGCTGAGAAGAAGAAGTCAGAGAGTTTATTTGGCCAATTTCTGGTAGGATAGTCCAATATAAGCATTTTCTAGAGATATATGCCTGAGACTTACTCAACACCTAGAATCCAGGTGAAATAAACCTGTGCACACTCAATTTGTCATGTGCAGTGTTTCAAATAACGCAGTCCTGGATAAGGCTTATCCAAAGGAGCATTTTTGTTTGTCATTATGAACATTTTTTTTTTTTGTTCTTGCAGGCTATTATCAACAAATGAAGACTCTCAGTAAATTAGCCTACTATAAGAGATTCAGAAATGCTCATTGATTGCTTGGGATGAATTGTCCTGCAGGTAATTTGCCTCTTCAAATCACTGAATTATGACCGCTTTATGCCCTTATCAGTGACTAATCATATTGGTTCTGCACTGCAAACTGCAAAAACATAAAAGGCAATAACAGTGAGCACAGAATATGGAGCTAGTGTGGGAAAACTTTGAGGATTTTGGCGCCACCTACAGTCCAATTACCTACATACATCCGGCCTTTTTGCTAAACCATGTGACAAACTGAAAGGCTATAATTCAATAAAACGAGACACAATTCAACCATACCGAACAAGAATACTGAGATTACACATAATCTTTAAACTAATATTACTCATTATAATAGCACTGTTATTAGGTAAAATGCAGTATGTAATACGTGTTGAAAAGTATGATGAAATTCCTATTACTGGCAATGAAACCTTTCTCAAGAGACTTACAGGGAAAGTGACATCTCTACATCCTGCTATTAAAAATATCACATGATTATTAGGAATAAGGGAAATCAAAAAGTGAAGTTAACATCTGTCCCTTCTCAGAATCAACGTCAATGTGATGTTGCTTATAAATGTAATGGGTGTTTCTTCAACTCTGGGCTCTTTTGGATACTAAAAAGCAAATTTCCTTAAAACACACTTTAGATACTCTTTTAATCTACTAACACAATACTCACAATAATTAATTTTGTCTTTTTTTATATAAAAATTTGTTTCCACCACATCTCAAATTATGTATTTTGATCAGTGCTGTCAAATCGATTAATCGCGATTAATCCCGTTTAACATAAGTTTGTTTACATAATATGTGTGTGTGAGTGTGTGTGTGTATCTGTATATATACACACATATATATGTATAAATATATGTGTGATATACAGACACACACACATATATACAATATATATAAGTGTAACGGATGTAGGCTGGTAAGAGCTGTGCGTGTAGCGACTGACGTTAGAGACTGTGGTCTTTAGCCTCCTTGTTAGAGCGCCGACTCCCATGCCGGTGGTCCCGGGTTCGAGTCCTGCTTCGAGCATGCGGTTCAAACAGGAGGGGTTACATACACACACATATATTATGTAAACACAAACTTTTATGTTAGATGCGATTCATCGCAATTAAGCGATTTGACAGCACTAATTTTGATCAATAAATTTATGGTGGAAATGACATTTTAAACATTTTTTAAATAAAATAACTTCTTAACCAACTGTATGTTACGGCTAATTTCAAAGGTAGTATTTTATGCAACCTAAATACACAGAATGAAATAATATTTTCACACTTTTAGCATATTTGATACAATTACATCATTGTAATGATGCACAATAAAAATATTCTGTACACAAGTGATATTTACATGTGATATGTGGGGGGAAAAAATCAATGTCTCATACAGTATGTCATCTAATGAATTCACTTCACTGACACAGTTGTCTCCTTGGTAAACAAGTACACTTACTTTTTTTTTAGACAAAAATAACAAATGTAAAAATAAATGGTAACACTTTACAACAAGGTTCATTAGTTAACTACATTAGTTAACAACATTAGTTAACATGAACTAATAATGAACTGCACTTATACAGCATTTACTAATCTTTGTTAATGTTAATCTCAACATTTACTAATACATTATTAAAATCTTGTTAACATTAGTTAATGAACTAACATGAACAAACAATGAACAACTGTATTTTCATTAACTAACATTAACAAAGATTAGTAAATACAGTAACAAATGTATTGGTTTTGGATAGTTCATGTTAGTTAACACATTAACTAATGTTTAACTAATGAACCTTATTGTAAAGTTTTACCAAATAAATTTATTAGAGAGATTGTGTATCGATATCAATATCAGCATTGCCATAATTTATGTAGAATGGAAAACAATACTTTCAGTTGGTTTACTATCTTTGATTTGCTTTACATTTTACAACTATAGCACAAAAAATAAAGTAAAGAGAATGTTGAAATTAAAATCTTAAAGTTCAATCAAAAAAAGTAAAGTCAAATACAAATCAAGTAAAATCAAAATACAAATGCATTGACAAAGATCTTGGTTTAGTTCTTTCTTGAATAAAAAGTGGGTAACTTTGCACATGGTTGCCACATATTAATGTAATTAATATTTTAATAATTATTACTATTGTTTTGTCATTGAGACTGCTGTTACTGTGATTACCATCTTTAAAAGTCAATTTACAATTAGCAGGACAAATAGCTTTCTCAAGTCTAAAGAAAACATATGGAATGATCATTTGAGCACTACAGACACCATATACTCTCACTTCCCAGCACATTTTCTCAAGTGATCCAGACATCACATGATCCACCAGACTCTCCACATTTACCTTAGTGTCCTGTCTTTGAGCACTGTTTGACAGAAGAGCCCAGTTTATCTGCGAGAAGGAACGGGCTAAGGTGGCAATACTGGAAAAAATAAAAACTATGATTAAAAGTAATTTCTTTTTGAGTTCTCGCTCTTTCTGTAGCTTCTATAGAAAAATCATAACTTGTGAAGTAAACCTTATTTACCAAAAGATAATGAATAAGCTATGAGCTCAAGACAGCACATTTACCTGTGGAGTTTCACTCTGGTTTGGATCTGGAGTGTCTAACATCGTAATATTGAAGTCCGTAGAGAAACGCGTGTTCTTGAGGATGGCGGCCATCTCTGCATCCACCTCCACTGGGACATTCGTCTGGAACAGAATTAGCTAAACTGACCACTGAAGAAGTCATACTGACATACTGAAAAAGAAATAGTAGAAGTTTACCTTGAAGGAATGAGAGGCATCAAACTCATAACAGTCAGCACAGTCAGGCACAGTCCCTTTATATGTGACCAGAGCTTTGCTCTTGATGGAGTTTTGAGGCAGTTTAAAGATCCGGTAAGTTCCAGATGCATATTTAACATCACCTATAATGATACATCGCAGGTCAAAGCATCACTAGTTACAATTTAAAGCATCTGCCTGCATCCAAGTTACATAAAAGCACAATGGCATATAAATGCAGTTTAGCTATAATGCTTTCAACATACACAAAGTGGTAAAAACAAGAATTAAAAAAAATAAATAAAGTTAAATAAGTTACCAGTCTTTTTTTGTAGCTCTGGGTTGTGAACCACAATGTGACTGCCTGCAACCATGTGTGGAGTGCTGAAGCCAATGTCCTTCATCAGAGCGATGAGATCTCGCCAGTAGAGGGCGCCAGCCATTCCCTCACCTGACGGTAACAAGCACTCATTTGAATCCACTTCTTTGTTCCAAATCAAATTAATTCACTTTCGCATGGATGTGACACATTTCATATGTTACTGAAGAATGCAATTTCAATGACAACATTTTCATTTGGAAACTATTGCTTTCTTTGTTTCAATTTATTACAGTTAACTACAACCATAAAAATATCTGAAATAAAATAAATGTTAACAAATTATATATATATATATATATATATAAACTTTTATCATTTGCATTTAGTTTAACTTGATGTACTAAAATAACTAAAACTGAAATAAAATGAATAAAAACTAAATAGACGTTAAAAAATACTAATAAAAATGTCAAAAATGCAACAAAACTACTAAAATTAACTGGAGTGAAAAATATAAAAATAAAAACTCATTAAAAACATTAATTAAAACTATAATAGTTTCTTAACTATACTAAAAATAACACTGGCGTGAACCCAGTGAGAACAAATTTTGACATCATTTTGTAATTTTGTCAACAGAAAAAAGGAATGCAAGTTCTAAAATGTAACAGATAAAAGAATGTCAGAAAACAAAAAAGAATTCAAGTTTACCCCACAGAACCGGATCTTCCTTGAAAGAGTCTGGGACTACTTTGCTTGCATACATGTCACTGTAGTACAACTCTCCACCCTCCTATGAGATCACTCGCATATGAATTATAGCATTTGTAAAGTGCAAGACTTCGTAAATGGCTTTGCTGAATTATGTGATGGAAATAACTCACCTTCAGAACTTTGTAAGCTTCACTTATCACAGTTCTCTTATCTGGGCACAGACATATTACACAATTTGACCTAGAAAGAATAATTGGCCTTTTTTAATACTTTTGCACAGGCAGATTTATGGCCTACAAATCATGGAAAACATCATAAATGATCTAAGGATGTGCATACACAACTACATCCAAAGAGTTGTTCCGTATCCCTGCATCACTGAGTTTCTCCATGTATCCTTTCACAAACACCGTGTTTGGTTTTGAGTATCCAAACTTCTCCTGATGGTACTGCACATATTTTTGTGAGGCAATGATCTAATTATGGAGCAAACACAAAGGTTAAAAGTTGCGCTTTCTTTCATATTAATTTACACATTTCAATTATTTCACTTATAACTTGGTTAACACTTATTCATTTGGTTATTTAAAGACCTTTTTTTAGATCTTTTTTTACTGAACTTATCAATATAGGTTAAAGATCAATCTGTGAAGTACCATTTCGTCCGTCATATCCAGGCCAATGACTTGACCACTCTCCCCCACCAGTTTACTCAGGACGAAGCAGTCCCTCCCCGATCCACTGCCCAGATCAAGAACCGTACATCCTTCCAGCTTCTCTGGAATCACCAGGCCACAGCCAAAATACCTGCAGATTTATATTCTGTGCATTACTCAAAACAAATCAGGCAAAACTAAAGTTTTAAGGCACAATCTCAGTGATGCTGTACCTCTTGCAAACATCCGGGTGGACTTGTTTCAGGGCTTCACATGCACTCTTGGCCACAGGTCTGGAGGGCATGACACACGCAGCATTGGTCTGCAAGTCATCTGAAGTCTCCAGCCGAGAGCCATAATAATTCTGGAAGTAATAAAGAGTGAGCTTTTCCAAGCAATGTTGTGGTGGTCTAATTTTAAATCTTAAGCGTAAACATGATGACCACAGCAGAACAATCCAATAAAAGCACATTGCATGCTTGAAGTATACACTCAGTGAAGTTTTTGCTGGTAGAAACATTTAAATATACATATGCAAACATTTATTTATGAATAATATAATATTTATAAATACATATATATGCAAATGTTTATTTCTGTAATCCAGGGGGAAACTACAGAGTAAAATATTGCTCAGTTGGTCATCAAGAATCCATTAGAAACTATGCTAGACCATTTTTAATTTTATTTTATTTATTTTTTTTTTTGGAGTGAATATCTCTATGTATTGGTATTGCAAAACCACTAGTTAAATATTATAAAGGAATATTTATTTATTTTTTAATATTCCTCATTTAATGTAACACTTTGAAATCTATGACAAATATTATATGACAAATATTACACAGAAAAATCTGTAATCTGTAAAGAAAAATCAAATAAATAAATAACCATAACATGCATCAAATATAGTAGTACTTAATGAGGAACATGATTCAGACATCTTTCAGACTTCAGAGGGACAAACTGGAATCAAACAGCTCTGGTCATGTGACTATTTACATTATGTCGTGTACAAACGTTCTCATGAAATCAAAACAGTTTGAAATTTCTTTTATAGTGCACAATTATGCAAAAAATACATCGTCAACTCTCATGAGACCACTCGCAAAAGTACATTTAGATCATAGGTGTAACTGATGGGATCAAATGGATTAATATGTCGTCGTCGGTCGCGTCTCGTCATTTGCAGTGTAAACATGGTGTAAAAGCCCTTTGTCACCGCTTACCTTCACGTTTTCGTGAACAGCAGAAGACATGCTGAGGGTTTGTGCTTTAGTCCGGAGAAGTGTTATAGCGTATTTCATTAACGCAAATCAAACGGAATGTAGTTGTAGTTTTGTTAACGTCTTCGAGTTTGTGCTTTTAGTTAAATAACTGTCCCAAAATCTAGCGGATTAGTGTCTTATAAAGTGTAAGACCGAGTGAACTTCAATAATACGTAACCAACTTCAGGGGTAAAGTCCTTGCTACAAACTGCTACTGCAGAAATGAACGCATGTTATATCAGTACTAACCACCAGAGGGCGCACCTCGTCCATATTTTCATGGCACACCTTTCTGCAATGACCATACATATCTAGCGATGTATCACTAGTTATTCATTCGTTGTCTATTTGCTGCTCCCTTTAAGTATCTTCCAGACAAATTGTGGAATATTGTGCCTTTATAGTAAGACTTTGAACTAATAACCTAGAATAAGTCTGTGATGATTTGTCAAATATAATGTCCAGGACAAACATCTGTAAATTCTAAAGTGTGTATCTAGAGTAAATTATGGATGGGTGTGGTAGTATGATGTCTTGGCACAGTTAAAAGACAGTAGTGTGAAGAAGAGGCCTGATATGCTGTGATGAATGCGGACATTGTTACTCTCCCTTGTGTGTGCATGGAACTGGAAAACTCTTCCCACAATGTCCTGCTTGACATTAAGCAGAATCAGTCAGCTGTGACCTTACTCTGCTCTCAGAGTCCTGAGTCTTTTACCAAACAACAGCCTGTACTTTGATTAAAGGGTGGTCCAAGTATGTCTGGTTTCACCCTCTTGTAAGCAAATATCTGTGGGATGAGTCTGAAAGCTCTTTGTTGTCAAAGATGAGACATTCTCTGTCACGGGTCTCCAATCCATTTTAATGTTTGCTAGCGTAGGTTTTCATAGTATTTTGACCTTAGAAAAATCAATAAAATAAATGGTACACTTTATAACTAATGCATATGTAATGCATGAATACATTTCTAAATAAATTTTAAAATGAATAAAAATGTACATAATGTAAATATTTATTTTCTTACTCATTCCTGTTCTTAAATGATCTTTAATGTTAATGTAAAGCACTATGAATACCCATTATGTGAAATGTTCTATATAAATGAACTTGCCTAGATGCATAAATACAGATTATTTCAAGCCTATTAAAGGAATTGTACGCTATTTGCATACATTCATATGCATACCATCTGATTTGATTACTAATTTAACCTGACTGTTTATTAAAGCTCTGTTTTTTTAATCCGTGACCCTTTGTAAGTCCATGACCACTGTACCGCAGACCAAGACATCAAAGCCAGTGTTCTCTGTACGGCATTTCCACCCCCCTCTGTGTTCTCTGACAAACGAATAGTTGTCAAGCTCCAAAACTTGACCTCGGTCTTGGTCCCAGACTTATTTGTTTAATTTCTGTTCCTTTTTTTGTAGTCAAGGCAAGCAAGAGGTTATTGTCAGTTCAGGCCTGACAAACATCTACGCTGGGAAGGGTTCACTGCCAGACTAAAGGTTATGAGAAGTTGAAGGAAAGGGTAATCTTTGGAAGATCAAATAAAGTGGAAGTCAGAGGAGGGGAATGTGTACAGTGTCACACAGTCTGCCTTTTCCTCTGCAAACAAAACCCCACTGTTCCACTTTCTGTCTTACTCACATGTACACGTACAATCTCTGAGGTCTTTTTTAACCTCTGCTGCCTTTTGAACCCCTCAGACCATCCAGTTAAAGCAAGCTATTGCAATCATTCAAGGGTTAGTTATTTCCCTTTCACCACAAGAACAATGTATACCAGGAAAGCATCAGATCCTGCTGTGTTGACTCACTGTGGATGTTCACAGATGGATTACATGATCAGGTGTATATGTGTGTGTGTACTTGTACAACTATTGTTGTAAGGACCAGTCTGAGTTTTAGACCATCAGAGTAAGGATAAAGAGAGTAAGCGAGGAAAATTTGGCTGGTCCTCACTCTTTGAGACTCATATATCCCTGAGAAATATATATACAGGTGCTGGTCATATAATTAGAATATCATCAAAAAGTTGATTTATTTCACTAATTCCATTCAAAAAGTGAAACTTGTATATTATATTCATTCATTACACACAGACTGATATATTTCAAATGTTTATTTCTTTTCATTTTGATGATTATAACTGACAACTAAGGAAAATCCCAAATTCAGTATCTCAGAAAATTTGAATATTACTTAAGACCAATACAAAGAAAGGATTTTTAGAAATCTTGGCCAACTGAAAAGTATGAACATGAAAAGTATGAGCATGTACAGCATTCAATACTTAGTTGGGGCTCCTTTTGCCTGAATTACTGCAGCAACGCGGCGTGGCATGGAGTCGATCAGTCTGTGGCACTGCTCAGGTGTTATAAGAGCCCAGGTTGCTCTGATAGTGGCCTTCAGCTCTTCTGCATTTTTGGGTCTGGCATATCGCATCTTCCTCTTCACAATACCCCATAGATTTTCTATGGGGTTAAGGTCAGGCGGGTTTGCTGGCCAATTAAGAACAGGGATACCATGGTCCTTAAACCAGGTACTGGTAGCTTTGGCACTGTGTGCAGGTGCCAAGTCCTGTTGGAAAATGAAATCTGCATCTCCATAAAGTTGGTCAGCAGCAGGAAGCATGAAGTGCTCTAAAACTTCCTGGTATACGGCTGCGTTGACCTTGGACCTCAGAAAATACAGTGGACCAACACCAGCAGATGACATGGCACCCCAAACCATCACTGACTGTGGAAACTTTACACTGGACCTCAAGCAACGTGGATTGTGTGCCTCTCCTCTCTTCCTCCAGACTCTGGGACCCTGATTTCCAAAGGAAATGCAAAATTTATTTTCATCAGAGAACATAACTTTGAACCACTCAGCAGCAGTCCAGTCCTTTTTGTCTTTAGCCCAGGCGAGACGCTTCTGACGCTGTCTGTTGTTCAAGAGTGGCTTGACACAAGGAATGCGACAGCTGAAACCCATGTCTTGCATACGTCTGTGCGTAGTGGTTCTTGAAGCACTGACTCCAGCTGCAGTCCACTCTTTGTGAATCTCCCCCACATTTTTGGATGGGTTTTGTTTCACAATCCTCTCCAGGGTGCGGTTATCCCTATTGCTTGTACACTTTTTTATACCACATCTTTTCCTTCCCTTCGCCTCTCTATTAATGTGCTTGGACACAGAGCTCTGTGAACAGCCAGCCTCTTTTGCAATGACCTTTTGTGTCTTGCCCTCCTTGTGCAAGGTGTCAATGGTCGTGTTTTGGACAACTGTCAAGTCAGCAGTCTTCCCCATGATTGTGTAGCCTACAGAACTAGACTGAGAGACCATTTAAAGGCCTTTGCAGGTGTTTTGAGTTAATTAGCTGATTAGAGTGTGGCACCAGGTGTCTTCAATATTGAACCTTTTCACAATATTCTAATTTTCTGAGATACTGAATTTGGGATTTTCCTTAGTTGTCAGTTATAATCATCAAAATTAAAAGAAATAAACATTTGAAATATATCAGTCTGTGTGTAATGAATGAATATAATATACAAGTTTCACTTTTTTAATGGAATTAGTGAAATAAATCAACTTTTTGATGATATTCTAATTATATGACCAGCACCTGTATATATATAGAGGTAAGAATATTGTCTTTAATTTTATTTTATTTTTGCGTAGGGAAGTTACTTTGTTAAACTTAAGTAAGACTTTGTTTTGTTTGTTGTTTTCGGCATTTGCTCTCTCCCGACGCCTTGGTTATTTAAGTTTTTCCTGACATTTGTATATACTTTAGATACACTTTGGCTTTTGTTAAGTCCTGAAAAATAAAACTAATACAAGTATATCTTTGGTTCGGTGTTCTTTTATATTGTGTTGAAATGGAGGGGAAATGTGTGAACCTTTGTGAGAATTATTAACTGAAAAGGTGAAAAGTGCTGGGATAGAGGAAAAGGTGATTTCTCATTTATTCGTTTATTTAATTTATTTAAAACCACTTTTATTTTAAACTTTTGTTACGTTTTCAATCCCTAGACACCATGAGTACGTAACAATATATATATATATATATATATATACACATACACACATACACTGATCACCGGCTTGCCTTCTTCCCATAGTGCATCCTGGTGCCATGTGTTCCCCAGGTAAGAGACGCACACGCACCCGGCCATCCACGTGATGTAAAAGAAAACGTGATTCATCAGACCAGACCACCTTCTTCCATTGCTCCGTGGTCCAGTTCTGATGCTCACGTGTCCACTGTTGGCTCTTTCGGCGGTGGACAGGGGTCAGCATGGGCACCCTGACTGGTCTGTGTCTATGCAGCTCCATACGCAACAAACTGATGCACTGTGTATTCTGACACCTTTCTATCAGAACCAGCATTAACTTCTTGAGCAATTTGAGCTACAGTAGCTCGTCTGTTGGATCGGACCACACGGGCCAGCCTTCGCTCCCCACGTGCATCAATGAGCCTCGGCCGCCCGTGACCCTGTCACCGGTTCAAACTCGCTTGCCCATTTTTCCTGCTTCTAACACGTCAACTTTGAGGACAAAATGTTCACTTGCTGCCTAATATATCCACCCACTAACAGGTGCCGTGATGAAGAGATGATCAGTGTTATTCTCTTCACCTGTCAGTGCTCATAATGTCAGTGTATATATATATATATATATATATATATTTAGTCTCTCTTTTTATACTTACATAAAAAGAGAGACCAAATACAGTTCTATTTTGTATTTTTACACTATGTAATGTTCTATTTATTAAAACCAAGTATAAATTTCATCAAGTTAGTGTTTTTTTTTTTTTTTTTTTTACGCATTTTTACATTTATTCAAAAATAATAAAGGCAGTAACAGTTTAAACAATATATATTATTTATAAACTAATATTAAGCTTTTCTTTTTAATAGTCAATTTATTTTAAGCAGTCATCAAGCTTGTACACACTGGTCACTCACAGACACAAAGATGTACCTTTTATTTCGAGTTTGATTTTGAGATGAAATAAAGCGGTGATATCTAGCCTAAGTGACAGTTGTTTACTTACTTTTTAATTAGTCTTCCCATTAACGCCATCACTGTCTTCATTAAGGCCGATTCGACAAGATCGCTCACGAAAACAAGAGGCGGGATTTATTGCACCAACCAATCATGTCCAGTCATAACCAATCATATCCAATCATAGCGCGATGGAGGCACTGCCTCCTCTCACGTGACTTTCCCCCATTCATTCTCAATTACCCCCCACTAAACCCACCGCAGGCTTTGGGGGCTCTGCTTTATTTCTATGAGCTGAAGGGAGGCACAAGACACGAGGACTCCCTGCAGGTGTCGCTGTTTGACAGTGTCAGTGACAAATGTCAAATTTTGTAACATTTGCATTGTTTTATTTTTGTAATATGGATTATTTTCTCATCCAGTTTTTTTGAGGAGACACTGCCTCCTCGGAGGAACAGCCGCCCCCCCCCCCCCCCCCCCCCCCCCCCCCCCCCCCCCCCCCCCCCCCCCCACACACACATATATATATATATATATATATATATATAAAATGCAAAACAAGCATTAAATTGTGTGTGTGTGTGTATGTAATCATTGGTCTAAAAAAGGCTGAAAGCCCTCAGATAAGTTACTTTAATCTACAATATGTGATGTTATTCTCAGCGGTTCATTTCTGCACTCTCTCTCCTCAAAGTAATCTAGCATATCTAATGTGATATATATATATATATATATGTTCATGTCATTTTCATAGGCATAACTGGGTCACATGAAATCTCTTTGACTTTTCTGTTTGATCAAACATGGATTATGCATGATCACACACACACACACACACACAATTCCTTGTTATGAATTACAAAATAAGCCACATGATGAGATATGTGGAAATGAGATAAATTTCATTGCTAAATTTGTAGAAATAGTCGTAGTAAAGATGGAGGCACTCCTAGACGCATACTGAGAAGTCCTGTGCTTAAGGTTAAAAGGCCTGTTTAGGTGGAGACTTCAGGGATAGGGGGGCATGCATGAGCTGTAAAGGAGCCAAGAAGTCATATTCCATGTGAGGAGTTCAGAGAGCCATAAATTACAGGTATGATTTAGAATCTCCCGCTTAAGCACAAGGGGCATTAGCTATCATCAGCCAAGCACAGCATACTTTTTATGTATTGTTCCACATCGGCGGATTCATGCCAACTGTGCAACTTTCTTTGATCCATCAAAAATGCACGCAAGCTTTTGTCCAATTACGAGGGAGAGGATCTGTAAAAGAAACTCAGCAGGAATGTGAAGAGTGTCCTCCACTTAATCAGCGGCGCCGCTGCTTTACTGACCCTCCCGACAGCACTTTCCAGTTGTTCAGAGGTTTATCATCCCTTCCCTTACAAGCAAAATGATGCCATTTATTATGCTTTTTAACATTCAAAGCACTGTAGATGATAATTTGATTTCCAGATCTGTTAGCATACCCTGAAACTCCAAAAGCAATTTTTTATTCACACTCATGTACAGCACAAACCTGCTTTTGCTTTAAGTTAATCCCATCAGCTCTCACTTCAGCCACCCCCTACCCCCTCACTTTGACACATTAAAGGAGGTGTAGGCCTACATTATATGACCTAGTTTTGGAGGAAAACATAAAAGAAAGCTCATTTTCAAAAACAGGCTTGCATTCTTCTCCCTGCTTTGAGTATTAAAACCCCTCGTGCTCCGCTGACTGTCACCAAAATATGACTGCGTGTCATTTTTGAGCTTCAGTATTTAGATGCGAGTGAGAAGGTGAGGGAATAGGATTTCTCCCCTCCGTTTCCTGAGAAGCAGCAACCCTGAAGGCCCGAGGCAGGTTGTTCTTTGTTGCAGAGTGTCCCTTTCTTCCAGAATACCTTTTTATAGGCCACTGATCTGTCTTGATGTTGGCCCCAGTGATGCACGAGGTCATCTCTGTCCTATCACTTCCTCTCACATCTATGTCACTGCAACCGGCAGGAATTAAGGTCATGACTCAGGGCCCAGCAGATAAAATTTAGGTCAACAGCAAGGTTTAGTCAGCCAAAGACATGATTCTATGTACAACAGACATACTCTTAACGGATTCCTCCTAACTTCCTTTTTGCATGTAAAATCACTGTTTTTGTGCAGCCAGAGGTCAAGCACAGGTCATACACTACTAGAGACATAAATTAAGACAATATGGTAAGGAACAACAAAACCCTTAGCAAGACAAATGACAGGTTTAATCTGATTGTGCATTTCAGAACTTTATTCAAAATCTGTGCAAGTAAACACCCAAATGAAATGTAGTTTTAGAAATAATGATACACAATAATACTCAAATGTATTGCAGTTAGCCTGCATCAAAACAATATTTCAAAACCAATAGAAGTCTTTGAAGCGTCAGTGTAACCCATCTTTGTACTGTACAGTACGGAACATGATTGTTTACCTGTTTGTTTGGTTTTCTCCTTGTAAAAAATAAAATTGAGTAAAAACAAAATAAATATCTTCATATGCACATTTGTTTCAAAAGTTCAAACATTTTGCCCAGCGGTCTATTTCTCATGACAAACATACAGATCACATTTTTGTATTGGGCTCCATGACAAAATATATATATATATATATAGATATATATATGCTTAAGACTTTGAATTTCCCCATGTCCAGTAATACATAGGAACCTTCTCATGCATCTGCATGCAACAGGCAGCAGTGTACTCTTAAATATCTGACATAACACAAGATATTGCAGAACAGATTATCATAGTTTAATCAGGAGACACATGCAAAAGAAGGACAAAAATCATCCTCTAAAGTACATATTCACATGGCATTTACTTTGAAGTCTCTTTAAGAAATTTCAAAACTAAAATGCTTTTCATTCATACAAAATAGCTGTCTTTCATAAAGATTATGCTATGTACATAAATATAGTTTATAACGAGTCTTTAAATTGATGAAAAACAACATGTCAAATGTAAGACTGTAAAACATCACATGAGCAAACATTTTTATGGGAATGGCCTTAATATCACAAACACTCCCTTTAATTAGATCAACGTGTCTATATTAACATGACAGACAGCTGAGATTGGGCTGATTTGTCTCAAGTCGATGCAACAATATCTTGCATAATAGAACATTTTATGACATGCTAATACCAAGACCTGTTCATAAAATACACAATACAAAACATATGAGGAAAAAAAAAAAAAAAAAGCAGTCATTTGTAGTAACTCTTGTGATTTTCATTCATCATCTTCTAGAATATTGTAAAAATCCATTGCTGTCTTGACAGGTAAATGCTGAGAATGCAGAATAAAGAATAAAGCACATCACAACATTGTTTTAAATGGGAGAGAGGGAGAAATTAAAGAGGAGATAAACACTTCACATACCATATAGATATCAAGACACCATGTTTTAATACTGATGGATTCATATTCCATATTATCCAAACATGAAGATATACAGCTTTAAAACTGCCGTTAGTTTATCCGAACAATACAGAACCAATGAGAGATGCCTATGTTTTTTTTTTTTTTAAAAAGGCAACCGATTTCATTTATTTCAATGTATAAATACGGTGACATTTAAAGCCTCCCAGGCATAGAAAAAAGTAACAATACATAGTTATTTCTTCGTTTCAGCATGGTAAATTGAAGAATATTCACTAACAACTGCTGAGGCACAATCTGTTTATACAGATTGTCATGTGCATTGTTGCATCATAACTCACTGCCTGAGGCCAAAAGTCTAACCATGTGTGGAAAACGGAGTGGGAACTGATATTGTTACAAATACATGAGGGCAAATCTGTCACACACCTTTCAGAAAACTTGTTTCCATTGCTGTTGAGAATGTAAGAGAGAAATCAGCCAGAAATAGTGCTTATTCAAATGAACTTTGGTTTCATGGTCTTTTTGTGAACTAAATGACATGTAATTCAAGGGAAAAATGTGAGATGCCTCAATAGAAACAAAAGTAGCAATCAGGTAAGTTGAGAGAATAAACACATTTCTAGTTCAAGCACAGATGCTGGTTCACAGTCTCAAAACTAGTATTTCTTCAATGACCCGTTTAGCCGTGGTGAGACACAACTAAGTGTTCCATTGTAATTCTGTGAATTTTGTTTCAAAGTTCAAAGGCCTCAGTATTACCTGATGACTCGTTTTTGACCTTTGTCTGCATTTGTCCCGAGCCTGCCTCCAGTCCCTCCCCCTCTTTAACCAGTTGTGCATTGCTCCTTTGGAGCATATAATACAAAATAGGGTTAGTCTTGGTAAATCGAGGTGAGTCTGGTCCATACTTTTGTGTTTGATCGTCTCCATTAACCATCCTTGCAGGGCCCTTCAAATCCTTCATGATGCTGTAATCGATTTTTGACCTTGCGGGCTCCTGCTGTGTAATATGGGGAGATTCTTGCCTATGAATGCTTGCTTTTTTAGAAGATGCATTGCTGGGGCTCAGGCTCTGGTGAAAGTTTTGAAGCTCACCTTCATTACATGGTTGCTTGATTGCATTCCCATTCAGCACAGCATGTGATGGTGAACTGAATGTACCTCTGGGCTGAGACAATTCTTTCAAGCAGTTGTCTGAAAGAAGCAGCTGCTTTAGAACATTGAAACTTCGGTTTTCGTTAGACTCATTTGGTGGAAACTTAGCTGGTGGACTGTCTGCCTCTGGGGGGCTAGATGGGTCTCTGGCCTCTCTAGTCTCTCTGGTCTCTAGATCTCCGGCAGCAAAACAACTACTGTCGTCTTCTTTTATGATACCAGAATTTTCCAAATCCCTGGCCTGGTTACTCAAGGAGTTATGATATTCTAGTTCTATCGAAAATTTCCGCTTCTTTGGGATTGTTGGTCCCTGGGTTTCAACTGATTCTTCTTTGACACAACCCTTGTTTAGGTCCTCTAACTTGTTTGGCTGAAGGGTTTTGTTGGGTCGTTTCTTTAGAAGATGACACAGAAGACCATCTCTGGTGGGAGCCTCTGGGGACAGTGGTTCTTGCTTGATGTTTTCGTGAGAATGATAACTGCTTTTTCTAGTCTCCAACACTGAATTCTGGCATTGCTTTGACATTTTGTTATGGTCATATGTATGACCCTCATCAACTGGCTCAGTTTTTATTGCAATATCCAAAGGAGGACCATTTGCTAGGCCTATTGTCTGATGTGTTTGTTTTTCCACAGATTTGGTCTTGCCGTGTTCTCGTTTTCGTTTACTGCCTACTTTTTCATTCTGAGGAGCATTGCCCAAAAGAAGCTGAAGAACTGTACGTCTTTCAAGCAGATTCTCAATTTCTGAGACATGCTGTGCTGCTTCAGGCACAGTTGAAGTTTTTGCCTTGGCCTCTTCCCACAGTGGGTTATTTCTCTGAATTGGCGCAGAGAGTCTTTCAAGTAAAGTTGGAGGATGGTTAACTTTCAGCTCTTGGGTCATGAGTTTGATAGGGGGTAAAGGTGCCTTCGCTGGAGGAGAAACGTCAGGGTTTTGTTTTCCACACTGAGCTAAATTCTGTAACAATTTGCTAGCACTAAAGGCAGGTTCTTTTACTCTTACATCACTTGTAGGTTGTTTTGCTTTGCAAAGATCCAAGGGGACAGACTGAGAATGGGGAGACCCATAAAGTGTATATGGAGATGCACTGCTGTTGGAGTCTCGGCTTTGGGAGTACGTTGGCAAAAGTTTGGGACTTCTACAACTTAATCTACAGTGGCCACTAAGTTCACTTGTGTCTTTACACATAGCTGTACTGAAAACACTCTGGCTACTTGTAGATGCACTAGTGACCTTAGGGATTACATCTTGCAGCAAATCTGGATTATCCAGACCTTTGTTTGCTCTCTCGTTATTTTTGTGATCCAAGAGCAACTGTAATAGAGTGACCTTGTGATGAGGTTTCATCTCTGAACATGCATCCACCTCCCGGTGATCTGTGCTAACTCTGACAGGTGGACTCTCTAACTTCCACCTATTTAACGAAGACTCTGGGACCAGTACAGGTGAGGACGAAGTAGATACTGGTGTTTGTACATTTGTTCTGCTCTTCAAAGAAAGGTCAATTGGTGAGCAACTAGAGTATGTGCTCTCAGCATCACTACTGTCTTTTGTGAGACTGCTGTCAGGGTTTGAGTGCTCGCTGTCTGAAAAAAGCGGAGAGGCCAAAGTTCCAAAGGTACAGAGGTCATCTTTCAAGTGACCTTGCCCATTAATTCGCTGTGAGGTGTTGTGACTGTTGAGAAGCTGAAGTAGGAGACTGCTGCAGTTCTGTGATGGTCTGCCCTGTTTCTCAAAAGGTCGACGCTCTCTAAAGCGATGTCCTGTTCGCATGGAACCTTCCGTCCTTCTTTGCCCTGAAGTTAGGCTTGGACTCTGTCTGCTGGAGCTTGTTGACATTTGTGAAGGTATTCCGTTCTTGGTGTGTAAGAGGCTTAGTCCATGATTCTGGCTGGAAGTTGTAGGTTGTTTATCTTGTGTCTGCTGTGTGGCCATGGCTGACAGTCTTTCACTGGCTGATCGTCCAGAGAGTTGGGTTTTCAGCGCATGTTCTCGTGAGTACTGTTGCAGGTGGGCTTCACTGGAGAGCAAGAGCGCCAGCTGACTGCATGCCACACTTGGTTTGGGCGATGGAGCAGGGCTCGATCTGATATTTACCAGGTTTGCCACGGCTTTTAGGCGCTCTGTACAAGATAAAGACTCGGGAGATGGGGAGGGAGTACTGTTCTGCAGTGCCTTAGGAGATTCTGAAAAACTTTCCTGGCTAGACCGTCGATGTTGATAAGGCACACTGTTGCTGTGATTCTGCATTTTGCTCTTGCTCACTAACCCTTTGAGATGGCTCGAGGCAGGTCTGTGGCAAGGCACATCTGCCCTGTCCTCTTGTGCAGGCTTGCTTATCTGGGATGGGGCGCCTGGTGGCCTCAAGCCTTGGATAATCTGCTGTGGCAGGGTCACGTTTTGAAGTCGAGAACTGAAAGATTGCAGCAAACTAGCTAGAAGTGTACTCTCTCCTTTATCCTGGGAGGAGCCATTCTGACCACTGTGGTGGTCTTCACTTCGCCCATTGAGTGAAACGGAGGGTGCTGTTCTCCGTTGACTCTCACTCTCTGTCCAGGCCTCGGAGTTGAGTAGACGAGCCTTTCTGAGGTGCTGCGAGGCTCCACAGTGGGAATTTGTTCGGTTCTGCTCCTGTCGAGTGCCATGATTAGGCTGTGCATGCTCTGTCCCATCCTTATTCCTCTGCTCTTGGCTTCCGCTTTGTGTTGCTGCCGCACCCTGTCCTCCTGCTACCTGATGCATGAGTAAGCCTTCCAGATATGTTAATACAGCAGAATCCTGGTGTGTTTCAGGGCCAGGCTCTTCCCCATGAGTCATGTTCAATACTATAGTCCTTTGTATGTTTGGCCACTACAATAGAGGGGAAAATCGTTCTGTTATGTTCTGCCAAGAGACCTTACAGTTTTTAGCTTCCAAACCTTGGTTTTTATGTAAAAGAAAGGTCTAATGTAGCTTCACAAGCCATTCCCCCGTACAGGAGGCAAGAGCTAAGCACGACTGTTGTTTATAATCACGTTTGCCATTGTTACGAAAAGTACAGGATCATAATGCAGTCAGTCTTGTGGGATTCCATGGCACTGAATCTGTACTTCAAAGCTCCAGGGTTGTGGATAAAATCACTGCCATATCTGTCCACAAGGTCTGCTGGTGCTGCACAAGAGAGAAACATGAATTATTAAAATGATTAGCTTACCACACATTACTACTAAAATGCACACCACACATTATTGTATTCAACAAAACAAATTCATCTAATCTTTAATAATTAGAATCATATTTAACATGTCATATGTTAATCAGTTTTAGAGGCAAAAGACATTGTAAACATGACTAAACAAAGTTATTTATGATGAATCATGAAAATGATATGCAAGCAAGCAAGGCCAAAAAATCCAAATGCAAGTGTTTTGACAGCCATTTCACATGCAAAAAGGTCATGACCAAAGATGGACCTCACTCATATACTGAAAGATTCGTTCAAGACTCATTCTCTCCCATGACAGCAATTACAATCTACGTTTCTCAGAGTTTTTTTTTTTTCTTTCTCCGGACTCTAAGCAGTAGGAATTAGCTTGCTGAATCTCATTAAAACTGAATACACACAGCTTTAAAGACTACTTGATTGTTTTTACTGATATTAGGTTAAAAAATAAATAAATAAAGCACAGTATCCTGAAGAGGATTAAATGTTTTGACAGAATTCTTGCCAAGATAGACCCACAGAACTGCCAGTTGAGAACTCAATTCTTTGTAAGACAACAACAGACAGCTAACAGGTACTTGGGAACTGTCTTTCCATATCATCTATAATGACTGACAGGTTCAGAAATTAAACAGGGCTCTAAGAAAAAACTGCCACAGAAAGTGACAAAAATTGCTGTTATTTAATAAAAAAAAACCCAAAACAAACAAACAAACAAAAAAACTGTTTTATAACTCTTATCTTATTGCTGATTTGCAGCAAACATTTAGGCTACCACATGTTTCTGGCTGCTTTGACAGACAGGTTAATCGCTTATAGGTTTAAAGAAATAGCTAAATTTTCTTGCGATCAGACACCTGTGTAAGGTATCTCTCTCTCACCCTCTATGCAGTCAGTGTCAGTGCCTGGAGAAGGAACACCCACATGATCCAACCTAGTCCTTCACTTCCATGTTACCACAGTTGCTCTCACTACATTATCTCAAAATATACCACCTCTGGATCACACAGTGCCATTGGCTCTGTAGAATGACACGCTTATGTATATGTGCAAGCCTGCTAAACACTATACTCACCACACAACTCACTGACGTACAGTGAAAGTAACACACAAGCCTCTTGGTACACCAGTACCACATTAATATCCACACATAAGAAAATGAAAACATAAATTGAGATGGAACTGTAAGCACTTAACCATGGAATACACACAAGACTGACCTTGTCAGTTCTCTATGATCAGAGTGAAGGTCAATGGCTACGGTTGATTTGTTCTGCTAATAATTGGCACCTCTGGTTGTTCTACTTTGCTAGGGCAGACAGGGAGTGGACAGTACAGCATGACCTTATCAAGATATCGGTCACAGAGATGTCAGAGTGACAGGCCTGAGAAACTACTATGCCACCACACTAAATACCTCTAATTTAGAATAAAGCTACTGCTAGAGACAAAATACTGAATGTAAGTCTTAGTGAGATATACGTTTTTAGCTATTCAGTAATGGTATGGGATAATAATATTTGTCAAAGAAATAGTTGAGGAATTCCATGGAAACTGGTAGGAAGGTGAATCAGCTCCTGATCAAGCATTATATCAAATGTGTCAAAGAGTGGAAGAGGGAAATTGATTTGGGCCAACAACAACACTGTACTTCTGTCAATAGGCCACTGTTGTCCTAATCCAATGAAAAGAGGAAACACAATACTGATAACTCCTCCACCCTGTTAAACAGATAAACAATTATTTTAACATACTTACCTCATCTCTGAAGAGATATTTAGTATCCTACATTTAAATATATATATATTTTTTTTCTTCTTTAAAGAAATTTGTTAAAAAAAAAAAAAAAAAAAAAAAAAAAAAAAGTGATTATAGTAGCCTATCTTTGACAAAAACCTAGTTATATGTAAGTCAGTCTCAGTTATATTCGGGGGTTTGTCATCACAATATTATCACCATCAGTGCAGGGTGAAGAAGCTCCTGAATGAGTTACCTGAGAAATAAAAATCCCTGTAAAATGAGTGGCCTGACATAAATGGAGAGGATCTGATATCTGGACTGGATTCCTCATTTCTCAGCTGCAAGTTTGGAAGATTAATTGACCCCCCAAAAAATACCAGATCATAAATTACATCCACAGTCCAGAAACTGTAATCCATTTAGGCTATTTAAAATGCATGATGAGGCAAAAGGAGCAAAACCTGCTGCATGCCACGTTTGAAGTCAAGGTCATTTACCCCGCCGGGGCTGTTTGAGTTGATGCAACAGCTGGCATCCATACAAAGCATTAGGTCCTAATAAAAAGCGACAAAGCTGCCCTTGCGATGTGCACTCGTACCTGGCGTCTAGCTGATGTGTTCTCGAAATAAAAAGGAATCTCAGACATAGTTGTGCCACTACAACTGCTAAGTTGTTGTTATCCTCTGGGTTGCACACGTAGGCACAAAAGCCTGTGGAACTACAACAACACATTCCTAAGATAGCGTTGGGTGACTCAGTCAATCAGGGCCGTGCATCATTCAAACTAGGTCACTGTGACCTACTTCCAAACAAGCATTATGGGCATCACGCATTGACATTTCCCAGCTGGGGCACACCCCTTTAGTTAGGGCTTTGCCAAGTGCAATCTCTGACTCCTAGTAAAAGCATGGTCTGACCTACATTATGATGACCCTATGATAAGCTACCCTTTCACATGGGCAAGCACGGGGCAATACCAGCATGTTTTAGCCAAGCCGAAGGAACCCTTTCCCAAGTAGACAGCAGAAATATATACAGGGGCCCCTGCGTGTACCGTCACAAGACTCCAAACATAATTCCAGAATCCTGACACAAGTAATAGTCTTGACCTTAGACTTGTAGATTTATGATGGCAGAGTAATGTTAACAGGAACACTTAGAGAAGACCAAGCTGGTTCATCTTCGACTACAGAATAATATGCATCTTTGTTGGTTCTCTTTCAGCCGAAAAACAAATGACATACAGAAGTGATACTGAGTGCGCTAAAGCTTGTCAAGGAAAAAAAAAAAAATGTAATTACTGCCCACAACCAGGAAATGAGAACAAACAAAATATTTGTACTCTTAATTGACTGTGGTAAATGGCCCAGTTTCCGGGGTTGGAAATTACTTGGGGAACGTGAGCATGGGAATCAGTCTGTGAAAAACAGATCATAAAGATACCAAAAAACACTAAGTACTTTGGAGGAAGTTTTTGGCTGTGTGAACTTGTACCCAACCTTCAGAAAGCTGTGACCTTTTTTAGACTCCACACAGGGAAAAGAACAAATTTGCATTAGTAGACGTTGTGAGAAAAAGGATGATAAAAACTAATGGCTATACAGCGAGAGCCCATGGCTCTTTAAAAAAGTCACCCTTTGCCCTAACTCAAAAGATCATGTTTATCAGGATCATAGTTTATGCCAGTCATTATGTAAACAGCTCCTACCAAGTATAGCACATCGACTGACAGTGCTGCAAAGTGCAACTGTATTTGCAAAATCAAACACAAAATGTGCATGACAAAATAAACAGAAGTCACATGGTGCGGACTAAAGTGCAATATATCAGTGGTCTGAAAGTCCAAATCGAGAGGGAACCAATGAGCCCTTTTAGTATTAATAAAATAAACATACACTGCACCGTTGCCTTAAGGGTCAGATGAAGGGACAGCATGTGCGTCATGAACTCATCTGCTTGAGTCTTTTGAGATAACTAAGCAATGTCCTCATCCAAAACAGACAGCTTCCCCTTTTTCCAGGATGTGATCTCATTACAACTCACTAGCAGTACATGGTATATGTCAGGCACGATGAGCCTAGAGATTGGCCCACCCTAAATATATAAAATCTCATCAGATTTTTAAAATGTGAGAGACCAAAAGATGACAATAATAAAATTATAGATTTAGCAGTTTTGTTCCTATTGTGTGTGGAGTGCTACAATGTGACCAGGAAAGCACTCCACACACTAACAAATTACATTCACAAACAACCAGAGTCGCAGATGGGAAATCTCACAAAATCTCTTGTGGTTAAACGTGACTTTAGAGTAAACAAACAAGGTTGACGACAGGCAAGAAGAAATGGCAATAATGTTGAAATGGCGACTGCTTTTTACAGAAAATTTGCAGAAAAAAGAAAAAGGTTTGGATGAAGTCGTGTTATGCTTCAGTCTTCCGTCATTTCGCTTTCTGACTGATTCGTTTGATGTGACAATCTACAGAGTGCGTGTGAGTTTGTCTCGGGGTTCCCATCACACAACAGAACTTCTGAACATAAATATTCAACATGCTGGATATTTACGATTTGAGATCTGTGTGGACCTGACATTCTTCTGAGCAGATTAAATCCCTCTTATCACAACCTCACACCACAGGGAAATCTGATAAGATCATCTGTAGAACCATCAAGATATTCGGGACTTTACCTAGGATTGTCGGAAGGGGTGAATTGGGCCAAAAATCGCCCTGATTATCTTGTAGTGTGTGGGTGCCTTGGGCCAGTGGTTCTCAACCTTTCTGGGCAAATTCCAACTGGAAGTGAGCATCCCTATGGCCTACACACTCCAAAGGGCAGAGCCCTTAAAGTGGGGACTTGTGTGTCATAATGAAGCCGTTTGAAACGCACTTGGCGAAGGGAGCAATGAAGGTCCACGTAATTTCCTCATTAGCTTCACATGGAACAAAATATCTTATTATTGCTGTTAATATGATATATACAAATAATAAATTTACATTTATAATGAAGTTTTTAAAATATGCTTTATATGTGCGTGTTCGTTAACTCTATTAACTCCAACTGTCCTGCCATATCTAGAGTCAAAACGAATCGTGAGGACATCTCACCCTGGGTCACATAACCATAAACGCTTAAATTACTTCCTGAAGTGTCCATCGCATGTTCCCTTTGCTAAAAGACTTGTGGAAGGGCCCTTCGTGAAGGGATTCAGGTATTCACTTTCGTTTGGAACGCCCCTTACAAATGGCGTCCACATCTCAATGTGTCCTTCAAGGGTGCAATGAATGCTGTTTGGAATTTTCCCTTTGTCTCCAAGGCCCCCCACTGTCTACAACAATATTCAATGACCCCACAGCTTTCCTATTTATTTGTAATTTACTGGATAAAAATTTTCTATTTTTTGTACTCAAAAAGAAAGTTCCATCGTCCCAGAGTCAATGGTTTTTTTTTTTAATGGGTTTTTGAAATATCTGAAATAAGGTCTGTGGTTAAATAAAGCTAAATAATTTTTCACGTTTATTCTACAATTAAAATACCTCAGTAATATCCCACTCACATGTTTTTTTAAGCGTGTCTTAATATTGGCTTAATTTGACAATATATTGTGTGACCCCGGTGTATCCTAACTTCAGCTTTTTACTTCTAGTGATTGCATTCAGGCTTCAAAACTTACAAACTTTAATCTTTATGAACAAAATGTGCAAGAATCCTAAACTTTTGTTGTTCACAGAGCTTATTTTCTGCAATAATCCAAAAGCCCATGAGAAAAAAAAAAAAAAAAAAAAATCTTGTTTTGTCCAGGGAACCAGGGTGATGTTAACTTTTGGGTTGGCCTACAAAATTACATCATCCCAGCAGCACTCTTTGAAGATACCGATATGGATGGAGACTTCATGATGTTAAATATATTTTTAAATGATTTCTTGGTGGAA
The DNA here is from genome assembly GCF_019924925.1 of Ctenopharyngodon idella. Lineage (NCBI taxonomy): Eukaryota > Metazoa > Chordata > Actinopteri > Cypriniformes > Xenocyprididae > Ctenopharyngodon > Ctenopharyngodon idella. The sequence continues at coordinate 18,011,413 of NC_067234.1, forward strand.
AACTTTTTAAATGAGTAGAAAAAAAAAAATACTGAATTTAAACTGAATTAATAAATGTCATCCCTGCAGCAGGGATGTGGCTGGAGTGTTCATGATGTTAAAAACATTTCACTGATTACTTTCTGTGAAACTATTTAAATTAGGGGTTAGAAATTAATTTTCGACAACCTAAAACCATGGAAACATTTTAAACTTTTCACACAAATGGCAGCAAAATAAGAAAATATTAAGTAATCAGACTCATCAACAACTTCAGAAAGCTCAAATTCACAAGGGTCCCAGCGATGTGGAAAAGATATTTCTGCCATGCCCAAACTCATATACAATATACAATGTTACCTTCTTACGGAGCAGTGACACCAAGAACAGGTACAGTGTAGTAATCAATTTGCTCTGCGGGCTGTAAGGCTTTGTCTGAATACTAATACACCTCAACAACATCCTGCCCCTCTCTTCTTTCTCCTTCTGTTTTTCCCTTCTACTTTCTTTGGGGTTGACACCCTTCAGTGCCCTAGCCCTGACCAGTGAAGGAGGGGGGCAGCGGCTTGTCCTCTAGGCAGATAACCAAGGCCACTAATCAAGTGTGCGAGCACCCGGGCGGGGGATTAGACGCTCGCTCTGAGCAACTCAACACTGAAAGCAGCTAAGTGCATGCACAACAAGGTCACCATTAAACCTGTAGTAACCCCGTGGCTGGTCTCTCTCACTCTGTTTCTCGCCCACACACTCTTATGTGTGCCGCAACCACGCCGTCGGTGCTCAGTCACACAATACACACTGACACACACAAGCGTAGCCTCTTCTTTATACACCCTCACGTACTTTCGCTTACACACAGAGAGCCACACGCCCACAGACGGCCCACTCTTTGCCGGATAGGGATAATTCATCATATTTTACAACTGACGGCTTTCTACCTCAGCTGAGTGATATTGCATCCTGGCAGCGTGACAGGAACAAGGCACCGCCAGCCCTTCTGACAGCCTGCATTTTGTGTCTTAGAAGATGCTGCGCTCTGTCACTGCACACTTGCTTTTATAGTGTGAGAGCGTGTGCGTGCGTGTGTATGTGTGTGTGGGTGAAGTGGAGCAGAGACTGGTAGTGGCTTCATGACTACTACAGTCGGCTAAGAATGCTAAGCCAAGCTGAAATGCTTCAGCAGACAAGACCTTTACGGCTTGAACTTGCCTTGCAGTGATTAGTGATAGAATTTCCTCTTTTTTTCCCCCACCTTTTTATTAACAGAGGAAAGTCTAACCAATGGCTTTCCAATGTGTGCAGCAAATGATCTGGAAAGAAAAGGGCTCATTTGGATCATTAGTCTGCTGCACATATACTGTGAAATTCTCAAGGTGCTGGCATTAAGAAAAATACAGTCATTAGCCTAGTGTCTTTAAATACCAGCTGCTGTTTTGCTATTTATACACACAGCTATTTTAACTTTATTTTAAGAGTTTTGTTTTGGCACATTTCAAAGAGAAAAAAACTTGAACAAATGAAAGAAATAGAACAAAACTAAGCATGTTGCATCAGCAACGTTCAGCAGGTACTGATAATTAAATAAACAAAAACAAGATTTTTTTTTATGTTGGCTGATAACCAAGATGATGATATACAATCAAACCAAAGATTATTCAGACATTTCTGATATTTTTGATATATTTTTACTAGTGGGTGCAGGACACTATAGTTCATTTATGTAAGTGAGGATAGCAAAATAAAGTAAACTGTGACATATTATACCCAAAAATTCTTCATACAGTGGACTACCAGTAAAACTGATAAAAATCTGGAACCAAAAATTATTCAGACACTTTGACCTGACCACGTTTTGCTTAAGTGTTATCTGACATAATTAAGATTATCATTTTCTGACACAGTTTAACTGAGATCTTGTCATATTTTATTACCATTTTTATAAACTATAGTGAATAAACTGTATTAATGAATGAAATGTTCAAGGTGTCTGAATAAATTGTGGTTTGACTGTATATTATAAATCTAATATATTGTTCTGACTGTTTTTATATGCCAAGTAAAATCAGGCATCAAAACCATGTACAGCACAAAATATATGCACACCGGGCCTAACATTAATTAAAAATCAGTGTTAGTGAGTATATGAAATGGTGTCAGCGAACGCGAACAAACATGAACGATCAGAACAGTGCTGCATCATCACGAAAGTTTAAGCCTTGCCAATTTAAATATTCAAGAGCAAGAAGACTCGAAAGGGAACTCAATTAGTTTTTTGTACGCAGTGGGAAATTTTCTGTGCGCAAACATCTGAAGCGCGGGCCCATAAAGTTCGAATAGTGAATTGAGCTCTCATTCACATCTTCTTGCACTTGAAAGGACAAATTCACACAAAGTAAACATAGTCGGTTATGTCTTAAGTGAACGTAAATAGTTGAGAAAGAAAATGCATGTACAGTATCAGTAGCCTATATTGGATCCGTGCAGGTCTTAAAGTGACAGCAGCCTAATAATCCCGGGGCTGTCTGTGTCGTTTATGTTAATCAAACAACAAAAGACAAATAGAAAATCCTTCACTACTTTTGTTTAAATAACTTTTTTAACTTTAAATTTTAACTTTCTGTTAAATTTATACAGTGAAGACTATACATTTGATTACTTTATTAAATTTCTGCATCTAAAAATGATGGATTTTCACTGGTATCTAAAATGTTGGTGTCACAACTGCCTGTTTTTGCAAAAACAGTTTCATGGCTGGTAAAAAATATTTACGGCCGGTAAAAAAAACCCCGACCATTGGCAGGTGTGGCAAAAACGGCCTGTATGCACAATACTAGTGTTCGGTTTGAACTGGAAAAAATAAGCCTCAATATAAGCCTGCTTTAAATATCCAAATCAGATTGATACAGATAATAATAATAATAATAATAATAATAATAATAATAATAATAAAAGAAAAAATATGCTAATATTTGAGGATATGTTTACTGATACAAAACATATCCACATGGATGGATGGATTTTTAACATCCCAAAAATTACTACTACTAACTACTACCAACATGCATATATTACACACACAGATAAGATTTAAGGCACAACACCCAGGAGACCATTCTGAGCATAAAGAGCATGATTACGAACCCAGCAGAAGAAAAAAACAGATGTAAATGAGAGCGAGAGAATGAAAAATATCACTGCCTCTCCGTCTGATGTTTTCGATCAGTTTGAGAGCTGGGGATTAACACAAAATCTACCGTGCGTGCATGCACCCGTACAAGTGTTTTTGACGATGCAGGGTCACCGGTCTACCCTTGACACATTGACATCAAGCTACTGTCATGTGACACTCTGTCATTGGCCACCTGGCAGATCCTCCACCTTCTCACGACCTCATCCTCCAGTGACCTGAGGCTCTGGGCACGGGCCCGGCCCGTCAGGCCCCTCCCTCTGCTCCCCCTGCTGCGGGAAGGTCGAATGGGTCATTGTGTCCTCATCTGTAATCCGCTGCCATTCGTCAGCAGTCGAGGCCGGAGGAGGCAGCCTCGCTACGAGGGGAGAATGCCCAATTAGGCAGCTGTCACACAAAGCAGAGACTGCAGAAAGAGAGTGAGAGAGGAGAGAGGAGAAAGAGAGGGGGAGGCCGGGGGAAAAATCATCCCCTCCTGTTTGTGGAGAGGACAAGCAGCTGCGGGTGCCAATTACAGTGATATGTTAACCATTTCCACCCTAGAGCAGAGGGAGACGGGAGCGAGGCTCTCTAACCCTTACTTTGTCTCCCAGTGGAATTCCTCTCGTGGGGTCTGTTTACAACCGCTGTCACATTCGGCTGAGGAACTTGACTCGAATTATAGCACCTCAACTGTTAATAGTGCTTAGCTGGAAAAGCCTCCCTATATACCTTCTGCATTTGTGTGTTTGTGTCTGTTAATGATACAGGAATGCATTTAGCAATAGTTCAAAGAGGTACTGCTACACATCTAGACAATGAAAACAAGGCCGTCAATGGAAGAGTCATGGGCATTCAAGCGGATTTTATTTCGAGCCAAGTGGATATTCAATGCAACCACTCAACCTCAGCCTTACTCAAAAATGTTTTTCATACAGCGAAAATGAATGGTGATCAAGTTCAAATGTCATTATAAATATATCATGTCAAATTAAATTTCACAACAGCCAAAAAAATAATCAAATAATTAATGAAAAAATTCAAAGAAAAAATTCTCAGAATCTTTCACCAGCTCATTTTCATTTGTGTAATATTAACTACCATCTACTTTCACTAAGAGCAAACTATTCAGTGACTTTCAGGGGGTCAATTTATTTGTAAGGATTTTCTATCCACTTCATTCCTACACCCCATGACGCTTTGCGCAAATTATGGGTGTAACTTCCGTTAAGCTGTAAACAATCAGTGAAAGCCTTACTCTGAACGCAATGTTTTTTTTTAAACTGGGTACAATGAGATGACATTATCTACTCGCCCTTCAACCATCGAACATTAAAAGGACATTTAAAAGTGTAAAAGCTTCAAAAAACAAGGTACTTTCAACAGACCATGAATAACCCCAAAAGCATGATTCTTTCCACAGCAATAACGGATGAGTTAAATATCACTGTTGTAAGATAGATCTGTATTATGTGATATACGTTGCCTTAATCAAAAATGTTCATGAACTTCAGCATTACGTGATACTATTTCCAAGTGATTTCCACCATTTTGACATGATAAATTGTATTTACCTGTGAAAACAAACCTGGAAAGAGACGTGAGGATTTGAGGAGAAAAACAAGAGATTCTTTGTGCATTCCAGTGAATTATTAATGGGGTATATCATAAATTAAATCGGGAGAACAGACCACAAATGCAGTATATGTTGTCCTTTTTCATACTACAGCAGAATGCAAAGGGAAAAAAGAAAATAATCACGAGGAAAAGAATGCAGTGACTGAAAAGAGCTCTTGCCATAGATATTCTTATGTCACGTTAAAATAACCAATGGTTACGTTATTCTCATGATGTCTGAAAGAAAAACATGAAGGAAAATTGACAGCTCATTCAGTCAAACATTATTTGTAGGGCAACCTTATGATTTGAAATGATTTGTTTCAGTCTTTTTGAATGGAAGTTCCCCAAACCGCAAGTACAACCCATATTTCAAAACGCAGTAGGCTTGTCAGGAATAAGGTGGATAGGAAACAGGGAATCTTTTGAGGTTCTTTTCCATCCCTAGCACAGTTAGGCAAACATCCATATCCAATATATCTTAAAGATGTCTTAAGCGGTCAATTTTGTGTTAAACTTGATCATTAAATCTATAATAAAATCATACACTAATCTATAAGTTCATAAGTTTGAGGTCGGTGCTCACTAAGGCTGCCTTTTGATCAAAATAAGGTAAAACAGTAACATTGTAAAATATTACTTTTTAAAATAAGTTTTCTATTTTAAAATCTTTTAAAAACACAATATTTTCCTGTGATGAAATAAACTAAAACTCCAGACTTTAGTGTCACTTGATCTTTTAGAAATCATTCTAATATGCTGATTTTGTGTTTAAGAAACACTTCAGTTTTCACCTCTACTGTAAATAATGACTAGTAATGTTTGGTCAATGTTTTGCACCATCTGATACTGAACATAACAAAAAAACACAGTCGTCTATCCTCTCGGGTAAATGCTTCTTCTGTCTGTGAACATCTATTTAAGCACCAGGTGAAAATCAATGTAAACTTGTACTTTTACATAATCTTGTTAACTATTTTTTGTTATTACAGAAACAACCCCAGTCTTTTTTACTGAATTCCTATGGGGGGGAGGGGCAGACCTTAATTAGGGGGGTTAAACTATGTGTCGAACCCCTCAGACAGGTTACGTGGCACAAAAAGATACAACCCAAACTTAAACGCAAAAAGAGATAACACAGCTGCAAGCACAGCCTTTATTAAGACGAAGAGACCAAAGGGGACCATTTTCTTATCCTGCAACTTGTTTAAAGACCTCAGGTTCCTCTTTTCTCTACTGTCACAATCTCCTCCTGTTTCACATGCCCCAGAAAGAACAGGCAAGCACAGTTACCGAATGCTACAAGTTTAATCAGAGATGAATGAGGCACTGGAAGGGAGAAGGAGCTGACTCGAGGCTGAATAATCGCTCCTTTTCTTAATTAAATGATTGAAGAAAAGCCAGCACATTAAAAGGAAGACAGTGCCTGGGTCCCCTGCCTTTTCCCTAGATGAGAGAGAAGTTATTAACACAGTAAAGTCTCTGCAGTCATCAGAGCCAAATGCATAAGTCTAGAGGAAGGAGCAGAGAGTTTTCAAGGATGTGACCGGACAGAGTCAACTGTCAACTTAAAACTAGAAGAAACTCCTTGAGTCCTTATAAGACCAAACTTGAAACTGCATCTATTATTGTGAAACTTCAAAATGATTCAATTCAATATGTAACCAGTACATCGAATCAATGCAATACCAATGCTGTAATATCTCCAATCTAAGCAATACATTAAATCCCTTATGACCATATGTTTCATTTAAAAGCATGTCAACACACCACGTTACACTACTAGATGGGCAGTACATCCTTTACAGTAGTGTTGTCACGGTACCAAAATTCCAGTAGTCGGTACCAATACCATGAAAATTTTACAGTTCTCGGTACCAATTTCTGTACCACAGCAAAATCTGTTGGTACTATTTTATATAGCCTATTTTTAAAAACATATTAAATATGATTTGGAGCATGTGTGTATGTTTGTGTGTGTATATATAGGCTACCTCAATGAAATAAATTTTGAAATATAAAAAAAAATAAATAAATAAATGCTCAAACATCCATTTTGTACTGTTGAAAAAAGGTAGGTTTTGAAGCTGGTATGCTGGTTTGAGCTGGTTTATGCTGGTCAAGTGCTGATGCTGGTCCTAAGCTGGTCCTGGACCAGCATGGACCAGCTCAAACCAGCATACCAGCTTCAAAACCTACCTTAACCTGCATATGCTGGTTTTTGCAACAGGGGTAACAGACGTGCCTGTTTATTTTAGCTATTCCGTCAGTGAAACAACACTACAGCCTGTAAAACTACGAAATAAATATCAGTAAATAATGGTAACCTAAATAATAAGAAAGTTAAATATTATTTAAAAACATTCGTTTTTCATTTCCACACAAAGATGCGTCATATAGCCTACCGCTCTGCTCTTTGAGAGGGATGTGGGACACGAGCAGGAAAGAGACCATTTCTCTTTAATAATATCTTCATGTTATCTCCTGATGTTACAAGCAGCTGACACTTGTTGTAAAAGGTCTGAAGAGCGAGTTTTATCTTCAGACATTCAGGCTATATTTGATTTAGCGCTGCCAGAGAAAGCGAAAGTAAAAATCGCCGGCGTGTGTGAAACGCGCTATACAAATAAACTTGACGCGCCTTATAAAGTCTAATAACAAGCACAAACTGTGTTAAATAGAAATTGACGTGCAAGCAAAAAGATTTCTGTCCTACGGTGTTTTTTCTACTTTACCACAGTAAAGAATGCGAATAGCCTATAATAGGCCTAAATGCGAACGAAAGAAAGAAACGTTTATAATCCCCTTCGTGAATGAAGATTTGGGAAAAGAAACAGAGATTCCATGTTCAGTGGAATAACTAATGGAATATTGTTAAATTCTCTGATAATCGGGTGACAGATCGCGATTCGCAAAACAGAATACAAAGCTTAAATGTATGGACTCCCGTATCTCTCTCATTCGGCATGAACCAAAATGTTTCCATGGGTGCGATGTCGCATTTAATTGATAACCTATTATTTCTTTTGTAAACAAAGCTTTGTGCTTCACTCGTGTCATATTCAAGTAAATACTGGCACAGCCCTATCAGTGGGTACCGAATATACCGGGATTCTCGGTACTACAGAAATGCTGGTATCGTCACATTTTCAAAATTTCAGTTCCGACTTGGTACCGAAGTACCGGTACTTTTGACAACACTACTTTGCAGGCATTTCCATCAACATAAAAACAAATCACTATCTGACATTTCATTTGGTCATATTTCCAAAGATCCAGGGGTTCATCAAATATAGGTCCTCACGTTAAGGGTGGGCGATATACCGGTAGACACGATTAACCGGTAGAAATTTATCGGTAGAGGTTTGGACTATCATCTCTATCGCGGTTACGCTCACGTGATGTTACTGTGCTTCGCGGTCATAAAAGCTTATTGTTTGCATGCTTTTTTAGGCACTGCGGTTTAAAAACAGTTGATCTTAAACCGCTGAATCGCAATTAACAGTGAAAGAGAACTCATTTCGGTATATGCGTACGCTGTCTGAGAGACACGCACACGTGATGTGCTGCTCATAGAGCGTGTGAGAACTGAACTGAGTGCTTTTTGCCACCTAATTGGGATTGAACAGTTAAATACACATACCAACATGTCAAAGTGACATGTATTTGCAAGTCATTTATGTATCAAGTCAACAAACAATTGAAAAAAAACTGAGGAATTGAGAAGGAACAATGCACGAGTATAAAGGATCTGTGCAGCCGGTCTTAAAGTGATAGCATCCAAATTTACCTGCTGTCATTATTAATTCTAAACAAACAACAAAAAAAAGACAGAAAATCACTCACTGCTCTTGACTGAATCACTTTTAATTTACACAGTAAATACTATGCATTGTTTTTTTTATATATATATATATATATATATATATATATATATTTATTTATTTATTTATATATTATTTATTTATTATATATTTATTTATTTATTTATTTTTGATTATTTTATGTAGTATTTCTTATTTATAGTGCTTGAGGTTTTTCAGGTATGTCTATTTCATTTGTGTCTTTGCTATATTGTAGTTTGTTTTCTTTGCTCTTTATCACTGTTTATTTGTCAGTAAGCTTGATAGATTTTTTTATTGAAAATGGTTAAAATTTTTATTGAAATTTATATTAAAAATGGTGATAAGAATTATGAAATTTTAGTGGTATCAAAATGTTGATATTAAAACCTTATTTACAGCAAAAATAACTATATCGTGATATATATCGTTATCATAAAATAAAATTTCTCATATCGTGATATGATTTTGGTCATATCGCCCACCCCTACCTCACGTAAGGAATTCTGTGAGGGCTAGAAGTCGACACTGTGTTAGTGAAACTGGATGTAGATATGTTGACAAGTTACATAAGCAGGTTTCTTTCATTTTTGTGTCATGGAGGTGCCATGAATAATACACTACCAACCATCTGCTAAATTTAAAAACTCATTCCTGCTAGATGCCAGCTTTCTTCATGACATTCTTCATGCAATATCAAATGTTAAATGGATGCGCCGAATATATATATATATATTTCTTAGTAGCTTGTAATATAACTAATTTAAGAGCAACTTAATTGTAGTTGATACTAGTAATGCCCTGGTATTCTTATATATTCTATATAAGTGCTTTGGAGTCTAATATAAATACAATGGTATATGAATATGATAATAGTTCTGTACCCTAGTACATTATATATACAGTAAAAGTACCACAGATGGTATCACCACACCACTTTTTAGGTTAAATAACAAACCACTCTTAAATGAAATCATCATAAAGCCTCACGAAGCAGCAATACTTTTTCCAATCGTCATTGTAACTCGACATCTAAAATGTGCATTGGCTACCCACAGAGCAGCTAGCGGTAGGCCTCCACAGCACATGGGCTTTTTATGTACCTCCAACTGACTCTCCTGTGTTCCTGGCCTGCTCTCTTTACTACGGCGCGCTCCCAAAAGAGCTGACAGTACACTTTCCATTGGTTTGACTTAAATAATAATAAGCACTTTTGAAGGACTTGAAAAAGACAAAAGTAATGAACACAACTCAGGAGAGGCAAATCGTTGTCCTGACACAGACGGATGGACATGGCAAGGCCTGTCAGTCCTACAGTTGCTAATTAGCAGAAATGAAGTTGGATTAAAAACTTAATGGGGAGGTGATAACAGTGCAAGACACAAAGCTAAACGAGTCAGCAAACCTTTGACAGGCCTGTCTCTTTAAAAGCAACATTTACACAGTTGTTCTCCCTCCCTCTATCCTCTTGTCCTATTTTCTGTTTTGTTATTTATTAATGAGCGTCAAACAGTGGCAGAAACACTTACGAAAGATAACATGTTCTTGTCATGCCTGCCGTCAATCGATGTTCCGTACTTAGATGGGTTGAATCAGATTATTTTGGGTTAGGGTGATTGGCTAGTCATCAGCAATGGATAAGAAATGCTTATGGTGGACATGCTAAACCAGGCTAATAATATAAAGCTTTGTTCTGACAAGTTGATTATAAAAATATGTAGTTTTGGGTAGATCATCAATATATAATATGTGGTAATGTATCTACTTATATTATAACAACAGCATCCGTTTAGCAGAGAATGGAAGCCTATGCCGTCTCAATATCCTGAGTGCTCAGTACTGATCACATAAAAGAACTATAAAGGCTTGAAACAGCACAGAATTTAAAGGTGCATTAATTTCAGAGCCGAGTTTGAGATAACTCATACTTAAGTCAAATAAAACCCCCTGACATGACAAACGGTCCTACCGAGAGGCAGCCAGAGAACAGCATGTCTCAAGTTGTCTGCAAATGGGAGAGATGAGTAAAAACGGCTGAGCAAATGAGGCCCTGGCTGCGCTCACACAGAGCAAAGTGAACTGTTTACTCAGAGCACACAGGGGAAGATGACTTTTACTGCAACCCCATCCTCGCTCCCTCCCTTCCCCCACTCTCTCGCTCAGTAACACACACTCTTCCTCTCTGTCTGTAGTGAGTGAATGTCAGAGGGTGAGTGTGCGTGACCTTGAGTCACGTCAGAAGCACAGCGAGGGTCGTGCTGCCTGCAGGCGTCCTTGAACTGAATCTGCAAGACAAAAAAAAAAACCTTCACGGTACCCTGATAGATATCTCAAATATCCTGCCTTTCTTCAATTGCCGCCTGTGTTATCATTCCCAGTGATGAAAAATTTCATAGAGCCGTGTACCTCTAACCTCACACCACAGTGGAATCACACAGTTATCTGCTTGTCAAGCCAAAGATATGATTTGCAATATGAAGGCAGTGCATCGTCTACTCTAAGAGATGACACGGGGGGGGGGGGATAAGGGTGCTTAAAAGGAGGTCAGATAGCTTTTGCACACCGATGTAGTGCTGCACCAATTTAAACGCCATCCGTAACAGTCGCATGCCACATGCATGTCATATAAGGCAATTACAAAAAGGATGCACATGAATTTTGCAGTGTATCCCTTTCCACAACAACATTTTGGCCAAAAATGCCTAAAAATATTTTTGGTTTTCGAGAGAAGTTGATCACTTGCATCAAATACATAAAAACATTAAATCTGATTGATTGGCATTACAAAGAAAAAAAAAAAAATTAATTCAAGTACAAAAAGTTGTTAAATTAAAAATAATTAATTAAAAATATTGTGTAAAAATATAAAATTTAAAAATTCAGCCAAGAAATAAAATTTTTACCTTTTTTTTACTAATTAAATATACACCATTTTACGTAATTACAACTTGCCACCTCAATGCATGGTTGAACTACTCTGAATGCTATTGCATTAACACTTCTTGGATGTCCACCCTTGATAGGGGGCTTTTTCTGGCAGGTCAAAAACAGATACATGCAGAGCGTTTACAACGTGAACGATGACAGATTCTCAGAGGCCCGGGCCCCCTTCCGAGGAAGTAGAATTGACCCCCTCGGCAGATGAAACCCAACACCCTGCCAATCGTGGCCCCACTGATACCCAGCTGTTCTTGTCCTGCACTTGGGTGTGCTTTAGCCTGCATAGAGCGGTTTTTAGTTTATACTCAGGAGGGTGATCAGGAGGGGACGGAATTCAGCGTTGTTCATCATCCCAGCCTGGTATGGCTGAAAACATGTTGCCAGATATCTTATCTGAAAATACAACGCATGCAGGTTGACCTGCAGAGCTAAGTTTACACAAGTAAGTGGAATGCTAGGACACATTTGCCTTTCACAACACTCAAGTGCAGGTATATACCGTGACAAATCCTTGTTCTTACCGGTAATACTCTGTAGGGATATCTGAGAAGAGTGGTATCCATTTCTTATAAGGCAAGATGTTGAACAACTGCCAGGGGTCCTGATAGGAACCGAGATGAGGTGACCCTGAGATCAGAGGTTACGTTCATGGGCAAAATGGAAAGGACTGATTAGTCTGTCTTCTCCTTTAAGATTAAGGTCAACATTACGGGCCATAAGAGGCGATCCAGAGAGCTGGGTGACATGGCTTAAATAAAAAGTAAAGAAATTGAATAGAATAATAAATAAAATGTTTTTAAGGCATCTGAGAAAATAAAAAATATTTAATACATATTTCATACACATTCTTTTATGCATTTTCTCTCTGAGCTGAATATTAAATAACTATTTAAATTAAATTTTAATTAAAAAAGTAAGATGTTGCTGAAGATTAACTCTGAAATACATATAAGTGAATTATAAGCAAAGTAACCCTTCGAGTGTCTACAGTGCCTAACACATTATTATTTTGTGGTTGTGTATTTTATTCATAGTAATTTATGATTATTGCATTAAAGTGGCCAGGTATTTAGTATCTTCAGCATCCGATTTTACTTTTAAAAGACAGAAAAAAAAAAAATTCAAGTATATCAGTAAATGCATACAATACAATAACTAATCACGCTCTAGTTTTCAGCCATTTGTTCACTTTGACATATTATTTGTTGGTTTAAAGTTAAAACACCTGCATATTACATCCATAATTAATTTCTGTACTGACATCTATAATTAATACAATGCCGACCCTTCCCTTACCCCTTAAAGGGTTAGGTTCACCCAAAAATGAAAATTATGTCATAATTACTCACCTTCATGTCGTTCCACACCTGTAAGACCTTCGTTCATCTTCAGAACACAAGTTAAGATATTGTTGATGAAATCCAATGGCTCAGTGAGGCCTCTATTGAGAGCAAAACCATTCAAACTCTCAAGGTCCATAAAGCTACTAAAAACATATTTGAAACAGTTCATGTGAGTTCAGTGGTTCTACCTTAATATTATAAAGCAACCAGAATACTTTTTTTTTTGTTTTTTAAAAACAAAATAAAGACTTTATTCAACAATATCTACATGGGCCGATTTCAAAACACTGCTTCGGTGTTTTACAAATCGAATTACTGTATCGGAGCGCCAAAGTCACGTGATTTCAGCAGTTTAGCAGTTTCATAGGAAATCCGAATCACTAATTCAAAACAAAAGATTCATAAAGCTCAGAAGCTTCATGAAGCAGTGTTTTGAAATCGGCCCATATAGATATTGTTGAAAAGTCGTTATTTTGTTTTTTTGGCGCACAAAAAAAATGTTCTTGTTGCTTTATAATATTAAGGTTGAACCACTGTAGTCACATGAACTGATTTATATATGTTTTTAGTACCTTTATGGACCTTGACAATTTGAATGGCTTTGCTCTCAATAGAGGCCTCACTGAGCCATCAGATTTAATCAAAAATATCTTAATTTGTGTTCTGAAGAAGAAAGAAGGTCTTATGGGTGTAGAACGACATGAGGGTGAGTAATAAATGACATTATTTTCATTTTTGGGTGAACTAACCCTTTAACCCACCCTTAAGCGTACCCATACCACCAAACGTCTCCTAACCTTACCCGTATCCCACCTCAGTAGCAGCACTTGATACAATGCACTTATTGTTTTGCAAAACAACATGAACAAGTACATCGTACCCAACTGTCTTTTTATGTAAGTACATAGTAGTTAAAGACACTTAATATAAAGTGTGACTGATTTTCCTTTACTTGATACGATAGTGGCATCTAAAATTATTTTTTAAAAAATTATCATCATGAAAATAATAGTGTAAAATATCTTAAAGCCAACATTTTAGAACAATAATAATAAAAAAAAAAATAGAATAGCAATAGGCAATCTTAGCTTAAATGTATTATTTATTTAGCTTAAATAATGTTTTTTTATTTCATATAGGGACATTCATTGCAGTTGCACCACCTGACTTTTGTAACTAATTTTACATTGAACAGGCTTCTACTTGGATGCCTGTATAAGCTTTTGCCTATATGCTAGCAAGTTCATACACAGAATTTTTAAATACAACAAAGAAGTTTATGATAGAGTAGAATTTTCCTAGTTTTACATTGGTTGTACCACCTGACATGGAAAGTGTACCAACCTACCCATACTTGAAAGTTGCCTATTTTTAATCAGTATTTGAGAGAGGTCTACAAAAATATTTTCTCTCTTCCACAATGACCATTTTGGGGCCTCTGGATGATGCATTATCATGTTTACTGTTATTACCTTGTCAATTCATAATAAAAGAGCCATGTTTGCAGCCGCCGCCCTGACATTTGAGAATGTACAAATTGCTGGACAAAAAATTTTCAATTACCTCAACAACTTTAAAACTGATATTTATGAAATTTGTTTATGAAAGGTTTCAAACATAAAATTACTCCATAAAATACAATTTTGTCTGTTCATTTGTGAGGATGGTTGCGCCACCTGACATTTTGGGGATTTAAACATACCAAACATAAAATAATATTTATTATCAAAATGTACTGAAGATAAATTCAAACTAAATAAGTTTTATAGAATAAAGTGATACATGAATTTATCAAATTATTTTAAAAGAAAATAATTCACTTGGACACAAAAATATGCACGTCATGTCATTGACCCTCATATAAAAAACACATTAAAATCATTGCAAAATCATAATTTGCATTGCTTGCAAATATATGAAGAATATTAAATATATATTCCACTATTGCCATAGTGATTTACTATGTAGAAATGTTTCATACAGAGAGTACTGAATCAATGCCATATTTATATTTGTAATAACCTTTCAGATCAATGTAATTCTATTTCCACAAGACTCCGAATTCCATTCCAAGCCCTTTAAACTTATTTCAGTGGGACTCTTTGCTTTGTGCTGGAGAAAATAGGTCACATATAGTCTTCCACTTTTTTTACTGGACAAAAGAAAAGTTCAGCTGAGTTTTATCACATAACTCAGCAGAGACCACCTTCATTAACCCCGGCGAAGAGAGATCAAGCTCTCATATTGCCAGATGTGCTTTGGAGCCCTTATCAGCCAGCATGTATGTGAGACAGGCTGATCTTAATTAAATACTGCTCCTATCCAAAGGCTATGCAGCGCACTCGTTTTTACTCCCTTCACTGCTGCCTTTTCCCATTCAGGGAGGAGATTATTTCAGCAGCTAATGGCGGAGGACTCTAAAAATCCCTTGCCTTATTAAGTAACATATTGTGCCTCATGCTATCTTAAGCAAATGGTTTCGCTGGAACTCGCTAGAATTCAAAGCTGAGACCTAACACCACGGCTTTGGCCATGACAGGTTGCATCATTTTGGAGCCACATGTTTACTCACTGGTTAGGTCACAAATCCAAGTTGTAACAATTCTCGATTTCAACTCATCAGTTATTACAAGTCACCTGCATGTTAATGTTTTCCTTTTTAATGCATGTTAAAGGGTTAGTTCACCCAAAAATGAAAATTCTGTCATTAATTACTCACCCTCATGTCGTTCCACACCCGTAAGACCTTCGTTCATCTTCGGGACACAAATTAAGATATTTTGATGAAATCCAAGAGGCTTTTTTATTCTCCGTTGAAAGCAACAAAATTAGCACATTCAATGTCCGGAAGTAGTAAACACATTGTTAAAACAGTCATCGTGACTACAGTGGATCAACCTTAATGTTATGAAGCGACAAGAATACTTTTTGTGTGCAAAAACAAAACAAAAATAACAACTTTATTCAACAAATTCGTCTCTCCCCGTCTCTCCTCTGCTACGCTATTTTCGTTGCAGCTTCCAGGTTCTACATCCGAACGGTGGCTCAGTATTGGCCAACGCCTCTTCACGTGAGCAGCACGAGGCATGTGTGTGATGCTGATGCAGGAGCCGACCAATAATGAGCCGGCATTCGGAGATAAACACGGAAACGCGGCACTGCACTAACTGCTTAACAGACTGAGGAAAAACTGTTAAATAAAGTCATTATTTTTGTTTTGTTTTTACCCACAAAAAGTATTCTCGTCTCTTCATAACATTAAGGTTGAACCACTGTAGTCACATTGACGGTTTTAGTATCTTTCTGGACATTGAATGTGCTAATTTTATTGCTTTCAATGGAGGATAAAAAAACTTCTCGGATTTCATCAAATTATCTTAATTTGTGTTCCGAAGATGAACGAAGGTCTTACGGGTGTGGAACAACATGAGGGAGAGTAATTAATGACAGAATTTTCATTTTTGGGTGAACTAACCCTTTAAAATCTTGCGTAAATAGTAAGGCTATAAATTTAATGTTAATATAGTGCATTTATTTATTCATTCATTTATGATTTAACACCATATCAGCAGCAATGGCTATATTTGTGGCAAAATCAACAGTATTTCAATTTTTAAAAATAATTATGATTATAATATAATTTCAATACATTGTTTACAAAAATGTAACAATTTTGTATCTAATTTTTTTAGGTAATGAAAACTATATTTTTTCTTCACACAGGACACATTCATGGAGTGCAGAGAATGTAACAAAAGCCATAAGTTGCTTTTTTAACTACTTGTTACTTTAACTACTTTAAGTTTAACTACTTTTAACTTCAACACAATGTATTAAACACGACTCTAATGGCATGAGATGCTGACAAACAACCAAAGACCATCAATTTTAAAACATTGCAGACTGAATACCACAAACGTGTCTAATGTGAACAGCCCGAGTCTACCACAGACAGAATGACAAAATCAATTGCAAAACATTACTGTGAACTGTTGGCAGTGATTGGTTTATGTTTACTGATATGGAAATAGAATAAAAAATATTGTCCACTAATACATTGTGTAATATCTATTCAACGTTTTTGTCTGTTATTAAATTATCTGGACTTTTTTTTAGCATATTGATATATATTTATATATTGATATATATGCTACTACATACTGATATATTCACAATTTACCATATAATTTATTAATTCTTAGTCTTTTTTATTTGCCACCATAGTTTTCACTAAAATACACAGTTACTTCTGTTAGCCACCAAATGACACAAAAAAGAGGTCACATATTAATTCATTTTTGTTTTACAGTTATAACTCTGGAATTTGAGGAAACTGTGGTTACTGTGGTAAATTTTACATTGGTCCTCAATTTTCAATATAGTCTGGCCCGACAGAGCTCAATGTAAATAACAAGCTAGTGTAAAAATAGATTTTTTTTGTGCTCTGAAAAAGATTCTTGTGTTGGCCGACAGTGTGTGTTTTGTGTCTTTCACATACCTTCCAGCCTGCAAACTGCCTGTCTAACCCTCGTCCGACCTTCAGCGGAATGAAAGGCAAACATGGTTGACCTGCCACTAAACTTTCCCCGGCTGGATGATAAGCACTTGTTTAATTATATTCATCTACATGGATCTGACATTGTTCCAGGATGATGTCAGAGCTCAGCAAGGTTAGCGGGAGCTGAAAGTGGATGGGAATGTTAAAGCCACCCACTGCAGCACTTTGCAGGCAGCAACTTTATTTTCTGCTTTGTTCCACGAGCTCAGAGGGCAGCTTCACTATCCGCTGTTACCGAGGGCATACAAGGGCATCCGGCGAATACAGGCAAACCGGAAGATTGTGTGGAAGATTGATAGAGAAATAAATATCACTCGAAGAGAAATACGACAGCTCTGCGTGCTAATAGCTTGTTGGATGCTAGCCCACAACAAAATGTTTGCGAACCTAATTTCGGTTTTATACACTAAAAAGGCCTTGATATACTCACAGCAAAGTTATTTTTCGTTCTTTACTTAGGAGGTAAAAAAAAGTTTGAAAGACCTGAGCAGCGGTATACGGTTAGCATACATCCCAACGACAGCCCACACTGCTGCAAGCGGCATTTAGATGAATATGTAACTATGTGCTATGTGTTTTCCTTTCAATAACAAAATAAACAACAAAAATAACAGCGGTGAGAAAACAGCCATTAAGAAAGCATCAGATCATAGGGATATGTCTGCATGAGTGCTTCAATTTGACACTCCAGTAAAGTCACATCACGTTTATGTATCACTTTTTATAACAGATTCCTATAAAACAAGCAGCGTTACAGTATTAAACATAAAAAAAAAAAAAAAGAGTTTTCAATTAGAATTACAACTGTAATTTCTACTATAAAGCAGCTGTCCAGTGTGTTCGCGCTTTTACTCACAGAGGTCTGACCTCAACAGACTGAACAGAAGAAATTAACCAGAGGAACTTTCCACTTCAAAGAAGGCCCCAGATAAAACCTACCCATTACGCAATCGCCACAGACCAATGGTAGTTTCAGACTTTTGCAAGATGTTTCAAATTCGCAAAAAAAACAAAAACAAAAAACTATGTTTTGGCCTAATTTTGTTCAAAAAAAAAAAAAAAAAAAGGTCACACCACTTAATAGTAAAGTTTTCAGTGTTGTAACTTTCAAGCTCCACATTTGTTCTAAATTTCAAAATCTGAGTGATCGCAATCACATTTTAAGGAACTGTTTTTCAAGTAACACGTCAGATATCTTTTGTACCCTAAATGAGTGGTGTTGCTGTCTACATGAAGGACATGTGAATGTTTTCATGACAACAGCAGGTCTTGTGAAGTGATCATTCAAAGGCAGGTCAATTCCCTTTGATAGATAGGTTTACGTGTGTGCACCTCAGGAGGGGAAGAGTACGCAGGGCTGCTATAAAACATCTTTAATGGCTGAACCCAGTGCTGCTCCAGTCTTCATCTCATTTACAGGCAACTTGGATGTTTTATCACCTTCAGCTCTCCTTGCTGGCCTCGCCACCCACACGAACCGAGCGGGCGGATGGTGGATGAGCAGACCCAAGCTCCAATTATATCATTGCCCTTATTTACGCCATTCAAATGTTTTCAGGTCAGCTCTAATCTCCTCCTAATCAGCGAGGTCAAACCACAAAAAGTGCATATCTTTTCAAAAAACAGGCCAGCTAAATCAGAGACGTCTAGCTATGAATGTCAGGCAAACCACAGTTACATAAACAACAAAATGGCACATAAAAGCTGAAAATTGTTGGCCTGCTGTGCATAAAATGGAGGTTAACTGAGGCATATGTGAAACTGTGTCACTGCAGTTGACCGGAGTTGAGGTCTGGTTTGCACAGGGTCACGTCGTCGTGTATCAAAAGGGTATTAAGGTCGTAACTGTCATTTTAGATTATCGCAAATCCCCTTAGATTCACTTTGAAAACAGATCGATTTGCCTGTAAGTGGACTCCTAATACAAGTTATCCTATCTTATGTAACACATACTGTGCTAGTGAGATCACTGGACTAGAACTTGTAGATGTTTACATCTACAAAAATAGCCTATGTACAGATTAAAACAATAAGGTCCTGCTATCAGCAAGATTTAACAATCCAACAAGTGGCCTCCATTTTATGCACTTTGGCCCAAATAATTCTACCCTAGCGTAGCAGTTCTGATTCTGTGTTCTAGTTCCTTTCTGCTGATGCCACAAATGAACACAGCACAGCAAAAAAAAAAAAAAAAAAATTACCATGAGGTCTGTGCTAAGAACAATCACATCAGTCTGCCCATCTAGCATGGGGAAAAAAGGACCAAATCCATCCTTTTTAAAGCTTTTCAAGTTTTCAGTGGAGGGTTTTAGAAAATCCTCTTTCCGTAATAACATTTTAGGACAAAACTTTGGTGGTGGCATACATCACAAAACACTTTAAGGTCATATTAATTTGTCTTGAGGCAAAGGCATTAAAATAGCCAGGCTCTCATCACGTATGGAGGACTTGTCCACCCAATATTCTGCTTGTTTTCTTGCTTTTTGATTGTTGATTCATAATTTACACATTTGGTCAGCCAGCCCAACCCTGAATATGTAGTTAGGTTAAGAAATCCAATAATATACATTGATAATGTTCATAGTGATTCTATGAGGAATAGAAAGTTCAAAAGAACTGCATTTGTAAAATAAATTACTGTCACTTTTGAACAATTTAATGCATCCAAAAGTCATCCGCACCCAAACTTTTGAATATATATATATATATATATATATATATATATATATATATGTTATATAAATTACCCACCCCAAATGAAAATAATGATCACTTTCACCACAGTTCACCTTAAAGTGCCTAGGCACCTTACTTGAGGCCGTTACCTTCCACAAATAACAAATCATGTGTTCAGGTCATCTGACACACAGAGCTTTCTTCCTGGAGCCTTGTTTTCACCTCAGCTCCAGAGAGATCATTGGTCATAATTAACCCAAATCACTGGTCGAGGGAAGATCATGTGTCCTGACCTGACAAAACAGCTTATTAAACCGTGCTTGACCTTGGTTTGACTCCTAAAGTGGATGTCAACCTTGAACTGCGGATGGCACACTACCGACAAACTGCCTTAATCCACTCAACAGAGCTAGCTGGATCAGGTTTCAGCCCCCATTATTGGAGATGTCCACTAAAAATACAACAACGAACAGTAAAGTGCTGTTCCAAAGCAGCCTGGATGATAATTATCTCACCCTGGTGGGAAACAATCTGGCCCTCTAGGTCAGGTCTAAGGCCACGCGCAAAGGTGACGATAGCGTCATCCTCAACGGTTTGACCAAGACATGTCCGCCACTTCCAAGGTCTTGGAAAGCTGCTCCCTTTAGTATGCGACTATGAGCTACTTGGGGGAAGGGTAATGTTCTGATTTACTGATGACTATCAAATGGAAAAACAGCTGCCTCTTTGTGATGAATGAGGTGACACTTTTCACTCAAAGCGCAAAGGCGGCAATAAAACCTTTAAACAAAACAAAAAAAAAAAAGCATACATGACCACAACAAAAAGACTACATATCTCACCTCAAAAGCACTAAGAATTAACATATCAAAGTGGCATGTTGAAAACACAGAACTGTAATGTTTACCCAGCTGTCCCTGGTGTTTCTGTCTCTCCAACACCGCAGATTCCTTCCACAGTCCAAACACGGAGGGCAACCAGACTACTCCAAAAAAATGTGCCACGAGCTGAACTCAACAAAACCGCATCCCCCGGGTAACGGCATGAACTACACACCCAGAACGTGTTGTGAAGGGGTGCCTGCTGTTGCTCGGTAACAGATTAGTCCAGTTTATGCTTTAGTGCGGTGGATCTGCTGGCCATCACCACTCGCTCTCTGCCAAATCATGGCCAGAGGACTTTCCAGACACTCACGCTAAATAGCCCTTGACCATGAACTCTCTGACTGTTCAAACATTTTCAAAAACCTTGAACACCTCTCTGTGATGCCAATACAACCACAGAGCATGTCTGTAACATTTTACGGAACAAACTTTTGGTTTCAGCCACCTTTAGAAAAAACAGCGCGTAGCATACAAGAAAATATTAAATGTCTTTAAATAACATATTATTTGGCTGAACATGTTGTTCCCTCTTATTCACAGCGCCTGTGGCCATAAGAGGTTCATTTACTAGCTGGAGAGACCCATTTGATAAAATGGGTGGCTGCAAATCATAGAGTAACTATTAAGAAATAAAGCAGAATGAAAATTTGTTCCCATTAAAGATCTTCATACTCTGTGCCAAAGGCCCAAACGCAAAGTAACAGTATATATCAGATAATATAGAACTACATAAAATGAAATATTTTATTATATATCGTCGCTGTCTGGCGGAAACCTTGTATCTCCACATTTCATCTTTTTTTTTTTTCATAAATCATTACTATTCGTTACCCTTTATGTCTGTCTGTGGGTTTTACAAATATTTAACCAATGAAAAGTATTAAAAAGAGCTTGCGACTAAACTTTGTATCTCCACTGGATCCTCAAACTGTCTGTAAAACCTCATAACTCCACCCGCTTCTATAGTGAATGAAGTGCCCTACAGTTTATTATGTTTATTATATATATTATGTGTATATATATTATATATATATATATATATATAAATAAATACTGAGATTTTCCGATTGTATCGCGATTCCCTCTCTAATCGATTCTAAGCTTAGATTTTAACAGCAGAGCTGCGTGCTTTAGAAACCGCCGTATTCTGCTTGCTTCCAATTCCTTACACACACCACTTGAACCTTCTATAAAATAATCATTAATAAAATTCGAAAAGGTCGAAGTGAATTACAAGGGTGTTTGCAGCGGGCTGTTTACATTAATCTTGCATCATAAAAGCATTCTGAGGTGCAAGTACATAGCCGAACGCACGAGTGCTCTTCTTCGTTTGCATTTGAGCATGAGGTTAAAACTAGCATAGAGTTCCATCTGCTGTTAAAAACTAAGCTCAATCGATTCAAGCGTAACGCAAAGTGTAACGCAATGCACTTACTACCTCAGATGCGGCCGTTCTAATGAGAGACAAAACACGCATATCCTAAATTCTCACAAATTTGCTGGTCAAAAACCTTGTAACTCCATTTGAGCTGGGTTTTGGTAAAATGTTGATAAAATAATGACTCATTCAAGTGTCTGACCATATATAAAGCCGCAATATTAACTTTGACAAAGCAGTGTTTAATTATTTTTTCCATTTCCTAAAAAAATGATTTTTTTTTTTGGAGATACAAGGTTTCCCGCCCGACAGTGACGATATAAAATTTTTTGTGCTTTGTGTAATTTTTTTATTTTATTTTTTTTGTAATCTCGTAATGCTTAAAGGTTTTATTGGCACCTTTGAGCGTGTATAACTACATAAAATAGTTATTTCAGCACTAATATATAATATATATATATATATATATATATATATATATATATATATATATTAGTTTAGATAATAAATATGTTTCTCATTATGTAGACTAACACAGTTAAAAAGACAGTAGTTAACATGAAGTTGTTAAAATATAATAATAAAACAAAAAGCATAAGCACATATATACAGCCTGATTTAAAAATATATATCGCAATATAAACAGGACAGAAAAATATCCACTGTGACAAAGAATATATCATCAAACCACCCTGCTGTAATCCAAACTCTAAAAAGCCCAATAATCAGTTCATGAGCAGACGGTAATACCCAGCGTTTGTATTCAAAGTGGTGGCACAATAATCTTTTCTCACCATATGTTATAGATTACCTGGTAATGAATTCTGTTTAATTAACTCTTAAGAAACACCTCGAAGGTCTAAGTTCAAGCTGTGCATTTTTTTCTTGATCTGCTCGGCATAGAGCCGTCTTTGTCTCGGCAGGCAACCGTTGGATTAGATTTTCCTAACAACATCTAGCAAGCATGACCTCATATCTTATCGAACTGGGTACACAAAAATGCAGCCGGTGAAATCACTCGTGTCGTAATGCCACCACAGAGCTCCTTGAAAAGACTTTTCTTTCACAGTACCTGGCAGAAATCAGTCTCAAACACAAAGACAATGCCACCAAGTCTGATCACCTAACTGTTATGGTCCTAAAATGTGGAAACGGTCATTCTCGTACCTAACGCCGTTTCATGTGCCTCTCAATGTGACAATAAATCCATTACCTCTGCCTCACATCCATTGCACATGCTGCTCTCCACTCTTGCAATATATCAATCTTCTCAGTCATTCATAAATTCTAAAAATCCCCTTTTAGTTAATTGCTGAACCAATTTAATTTCTAAAAAAGCCCTCCGAAGAGCAAGTCATAATGAAGTAGGGATACATCCACCGGCTCCCTCTGACAATGCCGCTCTTTTTGCGCTTGCTGGTGTGAGCGGATGAACGGTGAAAGATGCTTGCATTAAAGCCATATAATTATGTGTGGGTGAAGCACTCCACGGCTCGGCTTATTGTAGCAGACACAATGCCCTTGCCTGAGCTCTGTAGGCTCCAGAAAGGACAGGCGGCTAAGAAGTTGTGAAGGACAATCCCCCCTAATAGGACAGCACTGCGGCGGCCTTGGACTCTGAATTCTCTGCTCAACGGGGGACATACATCAATCCGTCAGCCCAGCCACAGACAGCCCTGTAACCTTCAAAAGTCTCAGGATCGGTAAGGAATGATTGGCATTCGAGTGAGCCACTTTTCTCAGTGGGATTTGCTTCATATAACCCAGGGTGGTTAAATTAAGACACCATTGAATAACAGTCTTAAGTCCAATTTAACTATCGCCCCTACTGCGTCCTCTCAAGCCTTCAATTATGCTGATCCTGCCACATGGTGACCTACGAAAACCTTTATCCCTACAGCCATTAAAGCTGTCTAGAGACATAGACGCAGAAGCCAGGGCAATACATGTTAGAAATGATCGGCTCACCCCGCCGTCCTCATTCAAAACTGACCTAGAACGTAATGGCTACAGTACAGAGCTAAAATGAAGTGGTTTTGGTGAATATTTCTGGAAAATATTTGCAGAATCAGTCAATAACTTAAGCAACTAAAAGACTGGTTTGAAAGTTTCAAAGGTCATTATGACATTTACTGTAGTAAGTTATAAGCAGCCCCAGACAGAATCTGCAGACAATGTTCACATATTCTGTGCTGATTTTGGAGGAAAATCTGTGGTATGGATATAAATATGGTAAATGGAGCCTTTATTGGTAGCTGACATGAAATACTTCTGGGACGTTAACATGTCATACGGTGTGAAATGCTAAACTACCTCTAAAACTCACAATGAAACAGAAGTGATGTTTTTTCTTTTGTATTGTGGCAAATCCAAGTGAAATGTATTATCGAAAAAGAAAAAGTGTTGGGCGGTGACTTGGTTCTGTGTATGGGTTGATAATTGGATTTTGAGATGTGGGCATTCATTGCACTCAAAAATGAATGCAAACATACATTTAGTAAGCAGATTAATTTTCATTTCAGGCCAACTTTAAAAAAAAAAAAAAAAAGCATTTTGCCAATTATTATATAAAACAAAAAATGTGACCCAAAAATTGTATACATATAGGGTGGAGGCATGTGTAGAATTTTATGAATGACTGGTATTCCAATTCTAAAGAAATATGGAACTTTCTGTGGGCAAATATTCCATGTGGGCTTGGTTATAAATCTTCACAGGAATCTGTAAATAAAATAGTACATTACGGACTGAGATATTGTATAAACGGATAAAAAAATCATATAAAAACCTTCACAAACAGCACTGACTACCAACCCATTAAGTTTGGCTTCTGATTTCTGAGTCTTAATGCATGTGAAGTTAAGGATAGTTGCACATGTGCCATAAATCGCATACCTAATATTGGCCTACTCTATAAAAACATCACTGATACACATCGCTTGCCTCAGGCTGACATTTCTATTCTACAGATGGAAAAATCATTTCTGTGGTGTACTGCTGATAGATGAGCTGGCACACGGAGACATGATTTAAGATGCTTCTTTCCTTTTGCCCTCCACTTTTGCTTACGCCATTAGTTTAATACGGGACTCTTTGCTTGCATTTGTCTTTTTTCGCCACCCCCCTCCTCATGGACCACAACACAAGCCAATTTAAGAGGCACTGTAAATGTCTTTTTCTTAAAAGCTGGTGCGCTGCTGAGATCTCATTGATCCCTGATGTTTACAAGATCACGTTCAGCCGGTTGTCTCTTCAACAAGCCGTTGCTTGCATGCGCACCTCTCCTCCTGATTTATCTGACCCTGATCTCGCAGTGGGCCGGCTGTAATTTTTTCCTCGCAAACTATGAATAATGTACTTCAATCTCCATTATGGTCAATCAATTATGGGTTATGATTGAGGGGTGTGGTGACCTCCTGTCTGGTAGATGATCCTGCCATTATCTCATGAACAATGAACCCCTTCCAGCCATCCATACGCATACACACACACACACAAACCATTTCATCTTTTCACTCCATCCCTCCATTTCCTTATCCTGGCTTTCTTTCCACATGATCAGATGGCATTTACTGTTCCGCCCTGTGTTAAACGACAGTATTTCTGTCTCTCAACGCCAACCGCATACTCTGTCAAAGCCCAGTTACATGAGCTTTGAAATTCAATTTGTAATATGATGAACTGACATCATAATATTATTCAGAACAACGAAAAAGCAAAGAAAAAGTTGGCAAACATCTCCGCAGGACTATGTGAGCATCATTTGGGAGCCCAACCAAATACAGAAGAAAACCTCCGGCACTTCTATGCATAATCAAAAACAAACTAAAATACAAACCTGATTCCAAAAAAGTTGGGACACTGTACAAATTGTGAATAAAAAAGGAATGCAATAATTTACAAATCTCATAAACTTATATTTTATTCACAATAGAATATAGATAACATATCAAATGTTGAAAGTGAGACATTTTCAAATGTCATGCCAAATATTGGCTCATTTTGGATTTCATGAGAGCTACACATTCCAAAAAAGTTGGGACAGGTAGCAATAAGAGGCCGGAAAAGTTAAATGTATATATAAGGAACAGCTGGAGGACCAATTTGCAACTTATTAGGTCAATTGGCAACATGATTGGGTATAAAAAGAGCCTCTCAGAGTGGCAGTGTCTCTCAGAAGTCAAGATGGGCAGAGGATCACCAATTCCCCCAATGCTGCGGCGAAAAATAGTGGAGCAATATCAGAAAAGAGTTTCTTAGAGAAAAATTGCAGAGTTTGAAGTTATCATCATCTACAGTGCGTAATATCATCCAAAGATTCAGAGAATCTGGAACAATCTCTGTGCATAAGGGTCAAGGCCGGAAAACCATACTGGATGCCCGTGATCTTCGGGCCCTTAGACGGCAATGCATCACATACAGGAATGCTACTGTAATGGAAATCACAACATGGGCTCAGGAATACTTCCAGAAAACATTGTCGGTGAACACAATCCACCGTGCCATTCGCCGTTGCCGGCTAAAAAGAAGCCATATCTAAACATAATCCAGAAGCGCAGGCGTTTTCTCTGGGCCAAGGCTCATTTAAAATGGACTGTGGCAAAGTGGAAAACTGTTCTGTGGTCAGACGAATCAAAATTTGAAGTTCTTTTTGGAAAACTGGGACGCCATGTCATCCGGACTAAAGAGGACAAGGGCAACCCAAGTTGTTATCAGCGCTCAGTTCAGAAGCCTACATCTCTGATGGTATGGGGTTGCATGAGTGCGTGTGGCATGGGCAGCTTACACATCTGGAAAGGCACCATCAATGCTGAAAGGTATATCCAAGTTCTAGAACAACATATGCTCCCATCCAGACGTCGTCTCTTTCAGGGAAGACCTTGCATTTTCCAACATGACAATGCCAGACCACATACTGCATCAATTACAACATCATGGCTGCGTAGAAGGAGGATCCGGGTACTGAAATGGCCAGCCTGCAGTCCAGATCTTTCACCCATAGAAAACATTTGGCGCATCATAAAGAGGAAGATGCGACAAAGAAGACCTAAGACAGTTGAGCAACTAGAAGCCTGTATTAGACAAGAATGGGACAACATTCCTATTCCTAAACTTGAGCAACTTGTCTCCTCAGTCCCCAGACGTTTGCAGACTGTTATAAAAAGAAGAGGGGATGCCACACAGTGGTAAACATGGCCTTGTCACAACTTTTTTGAGATGTGTTGATGCCATGAAATTTAAAATCAACTTATTTTTCCCTTAAAATGATACATTTTCTCAGTTTAAACATTTGATATGTCATCTATGTTGTATTCTGAATAAAATATTGAAATTTGAAACTTCCACATCATTGCATTCCTTTTTTATTCACGATTTGTACAGTGTCCCAACTTTTTTGGAATCAGGTTTGTAAACAAAAATGAACTTAAATATCCATATCTTTTGACTAGTCTATATATATATATATATATATATATATATATATATATATATATGACTCTTACTGTCTAATGACTTAAATTAAAATTGTCATAATTGTCATAATTTACTCACTCTCAAATCAGTCCAAACCTGTATGACATTTTCTTCTGTGAACACAAAAGAGCTGGGTATTGACACAAATTTCACAGATTGATTCGATTTTGATTCACAAGCTTGTGATTCGACTCGATTCTGATTCGATTGCAATTTTTTAGATATATCAGGTAAAGTACATAGCAAATTTTCTCAAAGAAAAAAAAAAAAAAAAAAATCTCTCAACTAATGCTGTAAACTAGTTGTTACTACATTACTAAGAGGATAAAATTAACTGATTTGTATACAAACAATTATATTACACAGAAGGATTTTTTTTTCTAATAAAGTTACAATACTAACTTTATAAGTACATAGTTATGTTTCTACTCTATTTTTTTTTTTTTTTTTAATATAAACATTTAAATAGTGGCTGTCATAAAAACTTGACTTATTTAAACATACATTAAATATTGAAGAACAATAAAAATATAATGAATATGTAATATGGTGCATATATTTAGCGAAATGCTCCTCTCTATAGTTCATTTGCAGCAAATGTATGGTCACAGAACGGCTTTTCTGAGGTAAATGAAACATTAGGTGTTTACAAGCAATTACACGAGACATAAGGATTTCTCTAAGCTGTATTTTTCAACATACCTTCTGATGTTCATTTGTGTTTATTTTGTGCTGCAACTAGTAGTAAAGCGAAAGACATGATCAGCTCACATATGCTTTGCACTGCTGCTCCGCTTGATCTGAGGCGTTACAGTGGTCTGTCACATCACATTAAACAGCACCAAAACAGTACTGTTGGAATTTTGTAATAAAACTGACAGAATTTGAAATCTGAGACTTTGTTTCATATCAAAGTAACAAAGCACAAAGCTTATTGCAATTTATTGGATGGGATGCACATTACAATTCCATTCATTCATCAACTGAAAACAGCACAGACTAAAAGATCGATTCTTGGGATTTAAGAACCGATATTGTTTTAAAAAATAAGAACAGATTAAAATCGAGAAATCAAAATTTTTACCCAGCAGTCCCAGCCTTAAAAAGAAGACATTTTTAAAAACCGCTTTTGTCCACACAATGAATGAACTGGGGTCAAGAACAGCGTGGGATGCCACTGATTTTCATTGTATGTAATAAAAAAAAAAAAAAAAAAAAAAAAAAGTGTTCCACAGAAAAAAAAGAAAGTCATACAGGTTTGAAACAAAATAAGGGTAAATAAATGTTGAACTTTAATCTTTATGTGAACTATCCCTTTAATAATAAGAAACGCTACATGAAGTCATCCATTTACAAATATGGAAAACCTGAGTTGAAACTGAGTCCACAAATATTACTATTAACTGCTTGTTATCACTATCCAAGATATCCACTTCTTTAATCTAGACTTCAGTGACAAGATCGTTTACAAAAGCTTACTTCACAGCTCTTTAAGAAAGCCTAAGAGCATTATTTTAAACAAAACCACACTATAAACAAAGTACACTTTAACATAATGTGAGTGGGTATTCAGGTTTTTGGGTTACATGTCATCGTGATCTTAAGCAAGCTGATCCTCCCAAAATGCAAACATTTGGTACTTTTTTAAACCAGAACAAACAAAGTAAAGTCTGATGTAAGAAGAGAACCACCTCGGCGGTTTTGATTTAGTCATGCTTAACAAAAATAAAAATCAACACAACTTCCCACATACAGTGCATTATGTGCTTAAAAAAAAGAGTGTCCATACGGATCATAATATACAGTATGTTTTATTATTTAGTACAGCTGAGCTAATGACACAACACCATGCTCATTCAATACTGTCTAATTATGTCATAAGGTATATTTATCCTAAAATACCTGAGTCAACACACTGAACATTATATACTGCAGGTCCTGTTGTTACACAGCTTCCACACTGATTTGAGAAAAGCAACAAAAGCCAGAGGCCTAAACATATAATAAATAAAGATGCATTCAGTAACTTTATACTGACACCTACTGGCCTGGAGGCATGTAGAATGTTTACTAACTGCTGCCACTACAGACCAAATCTGTTTATCTTTTTTCCTGTCTCATACAAACTACACAAATACATATTCTTGGATTCAATCACATCGCATTGCATGTGTTGTTGGTGGTACATGCTGGTACGCAGCTGACAGACTGTCGCGATTTCTCTCGGTGGAACAGAGGCTGACAAAGGAATATTGTAGTGTTTATCATTTAATGTTTATGCTTTGTAAATCACCTACTTTTTAAAAGTGCAATATGATGTAAACAAAATTTAATAGTAAAGTAAAAAATTGATCAATTGCATGACCCAGTTGGTCATGTGATAGCAACATGTCTGCGCCCATAAGGGGGCGACCACCTCCACATAGAATAAAAATAAAGTCTCAAATTAGTGTAAGAAATTGTAATGCTATTTCAAAAGTGCTGTTTAATTTGTAAAACTCCCTACATGCTCAAAGAATTAACATGAATAATGTAATGTTCTTCTTACAAATCTCATAAACTACTGTCTGCAACACTGAACTAAATATTATTTTCAGTAAGTATAAATGCTGAATTTCAGAAAAAAGATTTATAGCATGCGAGATAATGTCTTGTTTCTCAATGCAAGGTCTTGGAGCACTTTAAAGATTCCACACAAGCACTTGAAGAGTCTCGGTTAGACTAAACATAAACTATGAGGTAAGCAAGGTGCCAGAGTCATCCTCTTATCACAACCACAGTAACAATGTATCTAGTGCTTTAACTGAGCTCGGCTACGATTAGCACAACAACACTCTTTTATATCACATTTCACGTGCTTGCCGGTGAACCCTCTATAAATGTACATGTGTAACTATATTCTGATACAGGATGCGTATAGTCCTTGTCGCTTTCATGTAATCGTTTGATCACATGCATTTTTTAAAACAACCGCACACATTATACGTGCATGTCTGCATGTAAACATTCCATGAAAGAAATAAATGAAGACTCAAAATGGAAACGTCAGCTCCCACCACCCTATATCCCCTGGTTATATTATATGGTACGCACAAGCCATTAAAATACATAGCGGATTCTGGCTTTGCTGCAAATGCAATGATGACGAAAAAATAAACCAGAAATCGTATTTTCACACACAGCCTTACCTGTTCGGATGAAGAGAATCCAGTTGAAAATTATGCTGCATTTAGGGAATAGTCAGAGACGCGCATATGATATTTCTCTCTACGAACAATTCAGATGTAAAAACGGAAAGATGACTGGGGCTGACAGTGTCTATTCCCCACATGCGCGGTTTTCTAGTGCTCTTGAGTCCTGCAGTCAGTCGCTTGACTGAATTGTTTATTCAATGTATCCCCGGCACTCTGCAATGCCATGTTCACTCCTCCTACCCTCATGGACGCTAGTGAGATCCGATTCGAAAACGAATCATTCTTATATTGATTCAGCCGAACCGATTCGCAAAGCGTTTGTAAATCACCTGTGTATATACACACTATTATGGTAACCACATTTCCACCAAAACACCATAATTACAACAATAATTACCACTAACACTATAATAAATTATCTCAGGATAGATAGTTTTTAAAGATAGCAAGACCAGCCAGGGCTAGCTTAAAACCAGATTGGAAAAGCTAAAAACAAGCTAAAACATAGGCCTACCAGTTTAAACTGGATTTAACAGCTGAGATGGGACCCTCCTCAAATGCTGTAAGTTTTCAGAATTTGTCTTTTGATTTGCTTGCATTTTTGATAGCAGCTGGTTGCTGACACCAATTTAACTTAACCTTATTAAAGTAACAGTTGTGGCGTGTTGCAACGGTGATCACCATGGAAAAATCTGTGGGGTAGTGGGAGACATTTGATACATCAAATAGTCTATAGTTAATCATAAATTTGGCTGTAAATGGGTTTTTGTTTTTGTTGTTGTTTACCCGTATTTAATTGTATTTTACAACAATAACAAAACAAAGAAGTGTAAAATGACTTGTGAGAACACTGAGTAATGATTTATATGAATCATTGAATCATTTTAATCGGTTCACTAAAATGAATCGCTAAGATGAATCGGACTTCACAATGCTGATGGACGCCACCCTTAAAGCCACAGCTTAAATATCTGTCCTCTTCCTAACACTGGGCTTTAAATAAGATCATGACTTGTATGATCAAAGGTAACCAGCATATATAAATATATTTCGAACATGTAACTTTGTTATTTAGATTTTTTATTATTTTTAATTAATTTCTACATACATCTTATTGGTAATGTTATTATAATAAGAAATACTGTAGTTTAAAATCTAATTTTGTTTGCTGTTATTAAAATGAATGCAAAAACATTAAACTTTGACTTGCCTGCCTAGTTCAGCCTTTAAGAAGTCTCAGTTTTTACACCAAGTTCACACCTTTTGGGACCCCATATGACCAGTCAACAGTTCTGGCTGGAGTAAACATGCCCCGCTGAGGTTACAGATGGGCTATATCCTGATGGGACATAGTATCAGCCATCAAGTTTTTCACAGCTTTCTCTTGCATACAAAGAGATGTTAACATCCCAGCTGCCCCTCCTTACTACAGTAGATTCCCTCTCCCTCCCAAGATAGTCACATGTTTCACTACTGTGTGACAAGCTGTGATGTTTACACATTTCACAGTTTTTCAGGGCTCTGACTAGATATGGTTAAAGACAGGTTTAAAGTGAAATGTTCAGTTACCACCCAAAACATGTCAAGTCAAATTTAATTGTGTAGCACTTTTCACAATGCACATTGTTTCAAAGCAGCTTCACAGAAAATCATGATGTTAATATTAATAATATCTTAATATATTCATAGTCACATTTAGCAGATTAGAGCTGGCTGATAATAATATTGATTAATAATACTGATTATATTGTGCAATGATTCAAGCAATCAAGCAGTTGAGATATGCAATGTAAGTATATATCGCACTACACAAGTATGTATGCAGATAAAGTTGGACATACTTATATATCCAACTTTATATAAAGACCTGGCCGATAATATAGTTACAGTTTGCGATGAAATAAAAATCAGGCAGCTGTGATTTGCTATATAATATTGCTTTACATGAGTATATGCAGGTATATGTATAAGTATGTATAAGTAGGGTGTACTATGTATTCAACTTTTAATATATTGCAGAGTGATAACAGTTTCCTTTTTCAAGGAAAAAATAATACAATACTATTGTGTACTAGAAGTAAAACCAATATAGTAGTATTATATTGTCCTTCAAAGCTGCATTGAAACGGCAATTCGGACCTTCAACCCGTTGTACCCCATTGAAGTCCACTATATGGAGAAAAATCCTGGAATGTTTTCCTCAAAAACCTTCATTTCTTTTTGACTGAAGAAAGAAAGACATAAACATCTTGGATGACATGGGGGTGAGTAAATTATCAGGAAATTTTAATTCTGATGTGAACTAATTCTTTAAATGAGATGCTCAATGCACAACACTCAAATTCGCAGGAATATCATGCTATTTGAAAAACAATTGGTTATACATCTGTTGTGCATTTATAGAAAAATGCACCAGCACTCAGATACCAAAAAAAAACAAAAAAAAAAACCTTTTTTATCACAGTGAAATCAAAGTCAAGCTATTAAAGTATCATCATAGGTTTAAATAGCACATCTTTTTCCTTTGTGTGCCTCTAGAAACGGATAGCAGTTCAAACAATGATCCCAGATCAGAGAGCAAAGGCAAAAACAAAGGGACTTTGGCCTCAGCATATGACGGTCACAAAGGAAAACATTAGGTCTGCCAGGAGACAATGACCTTTGATTCCACTGATTTCCCTTGAACCTTCAATGACCAGGAAGAGCAAAGGCTCTCTGGGCAGGCAGGTGCAAACAAGGATATGGGGTGAGAAGCACAAACTGCCATCTCCCCTTTGGACTCAAATACAAAGGTTGCTTGTCTTGCCAAAGAGGCCACCATAGAGAGGAAAATTACTGTTTAACACAATATTGACACAATCACTGAAAATGGGCATTGTGAAGTCAGAGAGAGATGAATGCTGACTACATAGGTAGCTGCATTAAAATATAAATATGATTGTAGTAGCAGACAAAATAATGTAATTTAATAAAGTGTGTGCATAATTATTAGGGAAGTCGATATTCTGATCATATTATTTTCCAAGCACATTTTACCAATTCCAAACCACATCAATCTTAATAACTACTATTAATTTTGTATATAATCATTTCTAAGTGATATATAATTGTTAACAAGAGCTGGAAGTGAAAAATGCCTTACATTCAGATGTGCGTAATTATTCAGCATGATTTCTTTTACAGATAATAGCGAAAAAATTGGCCAAAAAAAAAAAAGATTGAACACACTGAAAAGTCAAACATTATTAAATGGTTAGTTCACACAAAAATGTTCTGTCATTAATTACTCACCCTCATGTTTTCCCACACCCATAAGACCTCTGTTCACCTTCTGAACACAAATTAAGATATTTTTGATGAAATGTTAAAATAATCCATGTGACTACAGTGGTTTAACCTTAATGTTATGAAGCGACAAGAATACTTTTTGTGTGCAAAAACAAAACAAAAATAACGACTTTATTCAACAATTTCTTCTCTTCCATGTCAGTCGCCTACGCTGCTCACGTAGTGAACTCAGTGCAGCGTTTCCATGTTCTATGTCAGAATGCCGGCTCGTTGTTGGCCGGTTCCTGCGTCAGCATCACGCACATGTGTCGTGCTGCTCACGTGTACAGCGTCAGCCAATACTGAGCCGGGGTTCTGACGTAGAACCTGGAAGCACTGCACTGTGTTTACTATGTGAACAGTGTAAGCTAATTTTTTGTTACTTGAAAAAAGTAATCGGATTACGTAACTCATGTTACTTGAAATGTTTTACCCCCAACACTGCTTATAAATGATTGTATGCAAAATTAATAATAGTATTGTTAAGGTTGGTGTGGAATTGATAAAATGTGCCAGAAAAAATATGATCAGAATATCGACTTGCCTAACTACGCACGCACTCTATTGTTAACAGCACAGCACTGCTACATGAAAACTTGTGTTAACTGATGCCCAGAACCAAGCTGTGAGTCTAGGGTTGTGTTGAACTGCTGATGATGAGGTGTTGTCACTTTATGTTCATATGACAATGTTCATTTCCTCAAGCAATTTGTTCAAAGGTCTCAGAGCATAACTGTAAAAACAGTTCAGTAAAGCTGTCAGATGTTATTCAGCAGCCTGTTACAGTCTGTCTCAGATGTTTTATCATGGTAAGCTTTTTAAATGAACTATAACTGTGTCAAACAAAGACTATGGGCTCTGTCATAGACCCGGCGCAATGTGACGCCAGGCGCGACGCAAGTGTTTTTTGCTAGTTTCAGCCCGACGCAGTTATCATTTTCACATCCAGCCATTAAGAGACTAGGTACAACCCTTGTGGACCGTGTGCCTGGCGCGCTGACCTAAGTGCACCTGCGCCATGCACTTCAGACCATGCACTTAGATTGTTAAAATAGGGCCCTATAGTTTGGGGCTAGTTGTCACGATGTCAGTAACTATAAAGATTTGAGTAAAAAGTACAATTACACAAATCTTTGTTTTTTCTAGCAGTGGTTTTGTACGTTGGTTTCAGACACTTAAAAGTGGTATTAAATAATTTTGGTAATACTTTATTTTGATGGTCCCCTTTAGACATTCTCTGGACTATAAGTAACACTGCACCTCCATGTTTACTAACTCTCATTAGAGTATTAGCAGGATGTGAGATCAGCAGTTTAACGGCAATTTAACAACTTGCCCCATATAGCAGTACAACATGCCTGGCTATTGATCAACATGTTTTTAATTAATTTTTCATGGGCAATAACAATGTAAATGTTCAGTTACCTTATTGTAGCCAAGACTTTAAGGTTTGTGTCTAAATTTGACTTACTTTTAAAACTAAACCTACTCTAAGAAATATTCAGTGGGGTAGAAGGTGTGACAACTTGCCTATGTCTCCCCTATATCTTGTTGTGTACTTTTAAAGTGACAGGAGTTGCATTTAAACTAATTTGGCAAAGCATTCAGATTGCCCAGAGGGGTTAATTGCTTGTTTTGGCCTGTGGCTGGCGTTCTTGTATACTGGAGCATTTCCTGTCCATTAATGTGTCAATTTTTTGTTTTTGCTTGAAGTATGTCAATATCCTCACTGATTGGTTAATGGAACATAATACTTAGTCAGTGGCTTTTAGTTGGTTTCACCATCTTTGGCTTTTGCCTTTTGAATGAATGCTTGTTTGAGGTGAGACACTCTGTGGATTTAGGTCTTGTATCATAATGTAACCCTCGTTATTTCCCTGAGCGATGCAGATCAATAACTGCTGTTTATGCATGCAGCCCGCATATACGGCACTATTTCAGAGAAAGTAAGGTTGCTATTATGGCTGCTTAAGATCTGGCATGGTTTCAGTGTCCAAAGACGCAGCACTGAAAATAAAAGACAAATGTCGTACCAAAAAGGTCTCAGTGGATAGGAGACCATTATGTTGTTTCTTCTTTGTGCGTGATAACTTATCAAATAATAGTTCAAATAAAAACATTTATTATTCATAACAAAGAACCATAATCGGATGTTTACAAGACATCACAGATGCGTGACTTGAAAATGGCTAGAAGTTGCATTCGGGGACTGGCAATGTGGTTAAAGATCTAAGGTATCTCAAGAGAGCAAATGTAAGGGAAGTGGAGGAGAAAGAGACTCAGAAAAAAAGGAAATAACCCCATGAGTGTATTATGTGCAGGGTTGTGACACACTGTGGCTTTCTGCACTTGTGTGGCAGAGCGGAGAGCGGGGGCGGAAGACTTGGCGTTTTACAGAGGAAAGGCCTCACTGTGTGCACATTGTGCAGCCATGTGTGGCATCACCACAGTTCACATCTTACCCATGTACAGTCTCCCAAATTTTCCCAAAGGGACTTCCAATTCTCATTGGCCTTGTTCCCTTTTTATCTGAATGCTTAAGCATGG
The DNA here is from genome assembly GCF_019924925.1 of Ctenopharyngodon idella. Classification (NCBI taxonomy): domain Eukaryota; kingdom Metazoa; phylum Chordata; class Actinopteri; order Cypriniformes; family Xenocyprididae; genus Ctenopharyngodon; species Ctenopharyngodon idella. Next base: position 18,048,339 of record NC_067234.1, read on the forward strand.
AAAATCACTGACCTAGCTTCGGGGAATCTAAAGGTTTATGGATGTATGAGCTGTGCCTAACCTGCTTTATAGTTTATCCAATACACTGAATAGTCAAACTATGAAATCCGAAATGCATTTTTAAAAACGTTGATGTTGAATATATTAATCAGTATTCCATTCCACTTAGAAAAGATGCTTTGACTCCTTCTAGCAATAAAATGTCATTTGAGTAAATCTCCCTTGAATCTCAGTGGCATAAATGGTTAATATTTCTTCTTTGTACTGAGGAAGGCATGTGATAATCCTACATTTGAATGGGGTAACCCTATCAAAAGCTGGACTTTTCCATGACAAATTGCTTATGTTAATCTCTACATGAGCATACCTCTTATCAATGTGCTGAGGTCCCACATTTATTTTGCCTTGGGCGACTGTCTCCTCCATGTGAAGGATCTCACGTTATAATCCACAGATCACATTGAATGGGGCAAGTATCTCATTTCTCATTGTGCGCTCCTTCCATTTAGGGTACATGCTAAAGGAAAGCCGACCGAATGAGGCTTTGAGTTGAATAGGACCGCAGGGTGAGGTGCTCAGAGCCAGGGCTAAGTCATCAGGTAGAGGGTCATCTTAGCCCTTTGTGTGATTTAACGCTGGGTAAATGTCACCACTGAACAGCCCAGATCTAGCTATTCACTCCCACCTTTCACTGAGTCTATAGTCAGTTCTCATAACAATGTTAAAGGGCTTTGCGGCATTGAATGTTTTCGGCTCAAATGTCTGATAAGTACATATAACCCTCTAAGTATTTAATTAGGCTTGTCAATCGATTCAAAATATGATCAAATTACTTAAATGATGTGCTGATTAAATACAAATCACAAATAATTGCATAAATTAATATTTGTTAAAAAAACAACTATATGTAAATACATTATTATTTTGGCAGGGGAAAAAAAAAAAAAAAATTTAAAATATTATTCATTTTACTTCTACAGTCCACAGCAATCGATTTTGTAATCTAGCTTGTCACTCTGTCCGAGGTAAAACCGAAACTGTTTGTTTGCCGCTATGGCTCGCGCACAGTGCAGATGACGTAAATTTCAGCCAGGCCTGTTACTGATGAAAAAATAAAAAACACCAATAAAAACTACAGAACACGAATATGGAATGACAAAAACAGACATGTTTGAATGATTTGTGTTTGAAAGAGTACACTATATTGCCAAAAGTTTTGGGACATCTGCCTTTACATGCACATGAATTTTAATGACATCCCATTCTTAATCCGTAGGGTTTAATATGGAGTTGGCCCACCTTTTGCAGCTATAACAGCTTCAACTCTTCTGGGAAGGCTTTCCACAAGATTTAGGAGTGTGTTTATGGGAATTTTTGACCATTCTTCTAGAAGCGCATTTGTGAGGTCAGGCAGTGATGTTGGCGAGACGGCCTGGCTCGCAGTCTCCGCTCTAATTCGTCCCAAAGGTGTTCTATCAGGTTGAGGTCAGGACTCTGTGCAGGCCAGTCAAGTTCATCCACACCAAACTCGCTCATCCATGTCTTTATGGACCTTGTTTTGTGTCATGTTGGAACAGGAAGGGGCCATCCCCAAACTGTTCCCACAAAGTTAGGAGCATGAAATTGTCCAAAATGTCTTGGTATGCTGAAGCATTAAGCGTTCCTTTCACTGGAACTAAGGGGCCAAGCCCAACCCCTGAAAAACAACCCCACACCATAATCCCCCCTCCACCAAACTTTACACTTCGCACAATGCAGTCAGGCACTCGTCCATCAGATTGCCAGACAGAGAAGCGTGATTGGTCACTCCAGAGAACACGTCTCCACTGCTCTAGAGTCCAGTGACGGTGTGCTTTACACCACCGCACTTGACGCTTTGCATTGCACTTGGTGATGTAAGGCTTGGATGCAGCTGCTCGGCCATGGAAACCCATTCCATGAAGCTCTCTACACACTGTTCTTGAGCTAATCTGAAGGCCACACGAAGTTTGGAGGTCTGTAGCTATTGACTCTGCAGAAAGATGAACATCTGCACACTGTGCGCCTCAGCATGCGCTGACCCCGCTCTGTGATTTTACGTGGCCTACCACTTCGTGGCTGAGTTGCTGTTGTTCCCAATTGCTTCCACTTTGTTCTGATACCACTAACAGTTGACCGTGGAATATTTAGTAGTGAGGAAATTTCACGAATGGACTTATTGCACAGGTGGCAACCTATCACGGTACCACGCTTGAATTCACTGAGCTCCTGAGAGCGACCCATTCTTTCACAAATGTTTGTAGAAGCAGTCTGCATGCCTAGGTGCTTGATTTTATACACCTGTTGCCATGGAAGTGATTGGAACACCTGAATTCAGTGATTTGGAGGGGTGTCCCAATACTATTGGCAATATAGTGTATAAAGAAGACATGGGCTGCGTCCGAAATCATATACTAACGTGTTGGAGTAGGTACTTATTTTGAATACGTAATTACTTTGCGACCGCTAAAAAAGTATGTTCTGTATGAATGTGTGTAGTATGAATGTAATCTGGACGTACTACATCCACCATTTCACTGCCATTCACAAATCCTCTCAAGTGGCCTCATGGGATAGTAGGTCATCTTTTTTTTTGCCTACTTTTAAACATACTACTTCTTTTGTCACATAATGTTTTTTGCCTACTATATAGTAGGGAAGTATGTGATTTTGGTTGCAGCCATGCTGTTCTCTGCAGGTTATAGGTGAAGTATTGTAAAGCAGTCGTATTGCGCATTCGTCCATGCAAATTTGTTGTCAGTGCTGCAAGAACGCTTGACAGTGGGTGAGTCGTAATGGCAAGTGGAAAAAATAAGCATTTCCAAGGCATGGTTTGGCATAGTGTGACTATGCATACATCACCAGAGATATGAGAGCTCTGTATTTTGTATTTTATATGTCCAAAAAAAAAACTAAAAGGCTAGTGAAAATCAGTCATTTTACTAGTCAACAACACAAAATGCAAATGACTTAGGCTTTGTGTCCCAGAGATTACTAACACAGTTGGCTCGTTTTTATCATTTTTTAATGAGTTTCTTTTTCTGGCATGTCCTATATTCTTTCAAAAACATGTCAGAATTGTCCGTCTAGGACTCGCTCATGCAGACGGGGAGCTGAGAAGCAGGTCAGGCACTGATCCACATGTGTCGTGGTGGATGTGTGGCTGAGGGGGAGTGGATCCCCGCCAAAGCGCTGCGGCGATGTGTCAGACCTGCTCGCTCTTTTGTGGTGTGCCATTCATTCTCCTTGCATGCTTTGTTTTCCCATCTTGTTGACCTACTTTGCGCTCTTGAAGTAATCCTCCAGGCTCGTTCCACGGGTGGTTGGGGTGGAGCACTTTGCTATGCCTATCCCTCATTAGAATATCAGATAGCAGGAGAAGGTCTCTCAAAAAAAAAAAACAGGAAAATCATCAAGGACTGTCTGGAAGTAGAGAACAAGGGCATTGTCTCAAGGGCCTGAGCTTGAACTCATTTACCAGGGCCTTGGCCTGTAATCGCAAAGACTATTCTGAGTCAATGGATTGTGCTTTTGAGTAAGGCTATCTATTCTTAGAGTAAAGACTTCAAGTTGGTCCCCTGTGCCGGAGGGTTCAATGAAATATAACCCTGTTTGAAGCTGGGCTGGTTTTATTCATCTGTCAGACTCGCTTTATCATGAAGTCATTGTAATCTTATGCTGGTTTGACTAATCAAGTAACGTAGCGTTCATTATTTTTAAGATGCAAAGCATGTTTTAACTTTGAGTTATGCCAAAATGCAAGCTTAATGTTTATTTTTATGTACAACTTCGTAACAGATCCTAACAGATCAGAGCTACTTCTTGATTATGTACATTTTGAAGTTTCATTGCTCTGATTTTTATGATCCCTCTCAGATTGCCAGAGTCCCTGGTTAATAAACTGGATCTTGCCCAGGCCCTTCCCACTCCAAAGCAACCAGCATAATTACAGAAAGGATCTTTAATTAGGGCAAAGAGAAGAATTATCCAGCTGTGGCCAATGCAGTCTTCTCCTACATCATTTTCTCTTTCAGTGAGCCAAAAAATCAAAGGAGGGAGAGGACTAACACAGAGGACGGGGAGGGCACCTTGGTGGAATTTACCCAGCAATGTTGTTTTTGCTTCCTCATACTGTTTTCGGACTTTACCCTCTGTCCTCTTGTCATTTCATTTTAGTTTTACACAGCACTCAAAAAACTATATATATATATATAATTTAAATAAAACATAGTTTGAATTTAGTGTTTTTAGTCTTACATAAATGTATTACACAAGAAAAAACAATTTCTGGAAATAATGGGTTCATGATATATTTTGATGAAATTGCTTTGATTCTTGTGTGCCATTGGAGATCTTTGGCTGTTGTATCACATCTCTCTGTGTTTTCAGTGTCTTACATCATGAGGGTTATGTTTTTAAGACAAATATATATACACACAGAAGGCCAGAGTGGGCCATGTTGGGGCAATGGGGGTGGGTGGTCAAGCCGCTTACCGGCTCTTGCTGCCGAGCTGCCAGGGAGAAAACGCAAGCAGGGTCAGTCCAGTTCACGGCAAGCTATTGACATGCTGTTGCCCTGATTACTCATTACCAGAACAGCGGGAGGTAGTCTAGGGCACAGAGTACTCTCGTGCCCTGGCATACGGGACAGGCCCCACCATTCATAGCTAAAATCCCATTACTCTCTATTACAGGACCAAAGGTTAACAGCCAATGACCCCCTACCCACTGCTAGCAAGACACTAGGGTGATACTGACACTGCTTGCAAAGGAACACAGGGCTGAATATTCGTCTCAGTGTTAAGGTCAATGCTGCTGATGACTCAGCGTAAGAAGAATATGTTTTGGGGGGAATAAGGGGTTTGTGGCTTGTGTGCTTGTGGGCACCTGGGAAATTGTGCCAGTGTATGTGTGTGACCACGTTGGAGCAAAAATGGTCTTGAGTGAAAGGGACATGCTTCATAAAGTTGCCTTATGAGCTGGAAATAATGGAAGTAGATGTCTCGAGTCCAACTGATTCCAATTATGAAACTATAAGATTGGATTAGAAATCCTGAAAACAACAATGATGAAATTAGAAACTGGGTGTTTCCTTCAGCTTTGGGCATGTAGACTTTTAGAAAAATAACTCCCTTGCAACACATTTTTCACACTCTCACTAGAGAGTTACTAATTTAATACTAACAATATAGAATGGAGAATTCATCTTTTTTTTCTAAACCTTAATTTTTCTGGACTAACACACTTTCATACCACTTTTCAAATGAGTTATTGTGTTTTATAACATTTTGTGGTGGAAATTTACTAATATTTGGAATACAGTGTCTAGCTCCTTTATTCTTTATCCAAGACCATTTTAAAGGGTTAGTTCACCCCAAATGAAAATTCTGTCATTAATTACTCACCCTCATGTCATTCCAAACCCGTAAGATCTTCGTTCATCTTCAGAACACAAATTAAGAATCAGTATTGGCCGACTATGATCACGTGAGCACCATGACGCATGTGTGTGATGCTGACGCAGGAGAAGGCCAATAATGAGCCAGCGTTCTGATGTAGAACCCGAAAACGCTGCACTGTGTGTACAACAACAGCGTAGAAGAATGACACGGAAGAGAAGAAATTATTGAATAAAGTCATTATTTTTGTATGTATTTTACACATAAAAAGTATTCTCGTCTCTTCATAAAATTAAGGTTGAACCACTGTAATCACCTGGACTATTTTAACAATATCTTTAGTACCTTTCTGGGCCTTGAAAGTCGTAATTAAATTGCTGTCTATGAACAAGTCAGCGAGATCTCAGATTTCATCAAAAATATCTTAATTTGTGTTCTGAAGATGAACGAAGGTCTTACAGGTGTGGAACAACATGAGGGTGAGGAATTAATGACATTATTTTCATTTTTGGGTGAACTAACCCTTTAATGTGACCTTCATATAACAAAAAAAAAAAAAATGAAATCAGTTGTTTTTAAAGTCATCACAAAATTTGTGATTGTCTTTTTTTATTTTTATCATGATGTATATTCATTTTTTCTTGAACAAGAAAAAATCGTGATGTATCTCCATTTTTCTTGATTTTGTCCATTGATTGGATTGTTGAGAAACGACAACGATCCAATCAATGGACAAAATCAAGAAAAATGATATGTGAGTGACAGGTTGTTAGATAGGATTGTTGTCCCAAATTATATTCATATCCTTATGTATATAGACAGCAAAAAATTATACTATGCTGGGAAGGTTCTATATATGAAGCAAGCGCCTGACAGATTCCTTTAGTTAGGGTTAGTTCACCCAAAAATTACATTTCTGTCATTTCGTCATTAATTACTCACCCTCATATCATTCCAAATCCGTAAGACCTTCTTTCATCTTTGGAACACAAATTAAGATATTTTTTTAATCCTCAATAGAAAGCAATGAAATTACCACATTCATGGTCCAGAAAAGTACTAAAGACATTGTTCAAACAATCGAGGTGACTACAGTGGTTCAACCTTAAAATTATGAAGCGACGAGAAAACGTTTTGTGAAAAAAAACAAAAAAAAACGACTTTATTCAACAAATTTGTATCTCCACCTGTCAGAATTATACGCAGTGAACCCAGTTCACATGAGCAGCATGACGCATGTGTGTGACGCTGACGCAGGAGACGGCCAATACTGAGCCGGCGTTCTGACATAGAACCTGGAAGCGCTGCAGTGCAAATAGCATAAGAGAATGACAGGGGAGAGACAAATTTGTTGAATAAAGTCATTTTTTTTTTCTTTTTTTTTTTTGTGCACAAAAATATTTTTTGAAAGTTGACTACTTTAAATGATGTTTTTACTACTTTTTTGGACCACGAATGTGGTAATTTCGTTGCTTTCTATTGAGGATAAAAAGTTCTTGGATTTCATCAAAAATAGCTTCATTTGTGTTTCCGAAGATGAACGAAGGTCTTACAGGTGTGGAACGACATGAGGGTGAGTAATTAATGACATTATTTTCATTTTTGGGTGAACTAACCCTTTAAAATTCTAGATAGAACCTTTTCTTCTAAGAGCGTGCACTGCTTTGCCTTTCATCACAGAGAAAAGAAATGATGCCGTTTGGGTCAGATGCTCGGTAATGTCTATTTAAGGGTATCTCCGAATTTGTTTGTGATACTAAATAAAACACAGATGATGAAACCACAGTGGTAAACTAAGGAGGCTGACCTTGTCCTGCCTCTGTAACACAACCCCTAGAATGATCTGCAGGTCAGCAACCTTCCCCTGCCCTCCATTATCAGACACACTCTCTCCCTCTCACTCTCTTTTCTCATGCTTCACTCCCACACTTCTCTCTCTTGCTCTCTTTGTCTCTCTTGCCCCTCATGGGGGTTTCTATCTCCTTATCTTTGTCTATGCAAAATGTACACGGGTCCGCTATTATACTCGTACAGCGGCCTTTTTAAGCTGTCATCACTTTTCTCACTATTACACAATAATGCAACATTATAATGTCAACAGAGGTCATGTAGTATTATGTTCCGTTTCTCCTCCGCATTGATCAATACACAGCAGAAGCACGTGAAAAGTTTGCTAGTATGTGTTGTTGTGCGGGGAGGGACTCACATTTCCAGGTGACTGAGTGATTGTGACGCAGAGCGATATGGAAAGCGCTCTGTTATTGCTGAAAAACGAGACGGCGTCAGCAGCTTCTTGATGTCCCCCATTCAATGAGTAATTACTGCAAATCGCAAAGGCGAGCGCCAGAGAGCCTGAAGACGCCTCATCCATTTTGACGCTCATCTTTGCAATTTAAACCACCGGTGATCTCTCAAAAGGGCCTCCGCAATTGCGACGCATTTGCACGGCATGATTTTCACTTGTCCTTGTCTGCCGAGCTCCTTATCTACGACGCCCTTCGTTATTATTCTCTGAAAATAACTTTGTGCTCAAGGTGAAAGAAGCCTTGTGAAAGCTAGCTCACTTTTTAATTCTCTTCACAAGTCACCAGCGTTTTCAGAGTATTTAAGTATTCATATACCTGCTGCACATGTATGCTAGTAGGAAAGGAAGTCAAGGCTCCATGATATTAAAATTGAGGTTTGTGGCTTTTATGTTTACGCATTTAGCAGATGCTTTTATACCTTTATACAAAGTGACTTTCTGCATTTGAACCCACAACCCTGGCTTATAGCTCATCTATATGCTATAAATGCTACTGTATGTGTTGACAAAAAAAAAAAAAAAAAAAGGAAAAAATACACATTTATAATGTAGTTTTGTCTTCTAGGTAAAAAGATCAACAATATTGATGACCCATCTTGTACTCATAGATGTTTACAATTTTTGGTCCTAATGGTTTCTTAATGTAGTAAAACATTAATGTTAATGTAGTGTATTCACTTTATTTTTTCTAAATGATTAGGTTTTTTCTGTAGTAATTGTACGTATTATTGTCTTTTTCCTAATGTTAACCTATCAAATCTTTGTACATGACATTATTTCTAAGGCTACTGGCTATTTAAAAAAAGCACCAAACCATTAGATATTTCCACCTTTTTGTCCTTGTCAAGCGATTTAATGGGGTCTAATGTCAAATCATGTCAAAATGTGTGACCTGAACCAAGATGCTTTTTTAAAAGTTTTCATGTACTGTTACAGTTCAGAGGTCAGATACAAAAAGATCCTCTAGGGGTTCGAAAACATGTCAGTTGAACACTAGTAGCGTCAGAGAATTTATGTGAAATCCTCAGTAAACATCATCCTTCAGCAAATTAAACCATAATCCATGTTACTTTAGCATTTACTGGACACCATTTGCCCAGGCATGTACTCTTGGCTCATATCTCTCTGTCAATCACAGATGGCATTTACTGGCTAAAACAGGGACTAAAGTAATCTTGTGCCAACAAGAACATTCATCTGCCAAAGACAAATTGGTGCATTGAAAGTCATTTAATAGATAGGCTTATGTGAAATATGGAAAAAGAGGGTGTGTTCTGGTGTTTGACAGCACTCAGAAATGAACATTTGCTTGGTTTACGACCTGTGTTGTCTCATTAAATATTCCTTATTAACACAGAGCAGTAAATATCTATCTTTTTCAGTGTACTGCAAAATAATAAGACACTGTAGGCCTTCAGGTATTTATGAAGCTAACACTGAAGTCAAAAGATAGCTTACAGGGACACTTCACCCAAAAATTAAGATTCTGTTATAATTTACTTATTCTCATGTTGTGAATTTCTTCTGTGGAAAACAAAAGAAGATATTTTGAAAAATGTTTTTTTTAATGACAAAGTCAGTAGGGTCAAATGTTGTTTGGACCAAATTGACTTTATTCTATGGAATAAATAACATATTTCTTTTGTTTTTCATGGTAGAAAAATGAATACAGATTTGAAATGGCACAAGGGTGAGTAAATGGTGACAGATTTTGCATTTTTAGGTGCACTAACCTTCTAAGCAATGAAAAAACACATACACATACGTTTAAATGGCGATGTGGTGAAGAACCACACCAGCATCAGGTCATTGGAGATTTGAGGATTGACCCATTGATAGATAAAGACTAAGGTCTCAGTGGTCAAGCTCGTTATCCGTGGCCACTCTGTTAGAGCCCTTATTTCCAACAAGACAGAAGATTGGAGAACCAAATACAACAGTATTGATTTTGCAATTGATAGTTGCATGCCTGCTATTGATCAGGATCAAGCATCTGCCATTTGCAGAGGTATGCATTTTCCATTGGTAGTGGGTTTGCAATTAAGACCCGTTTAGCATTCCAAGCCCATGTGCGATTTGTTGTAATGGATGTTCATTAACTTGCTACTTTGCTTTTGGAGGTCAAAAGACAGATCCCAGAATCCCAAGGGCTTTGGCCTTCTGCACCTAATTTTGTGACATTTTATTTGCCTGAATCGTTTTTCAGTAATTTTGAGTAGCATGCAATTACACTACACATCCATAAGCCTAAACAAGTCTGCTTTTAGTTGCAGACAGAATGCTAGAGAAAAATGAAGTATGAACAGTATAAATTAATTATGAGAATTATTATAATTAAAGCTGTAAGCAGCAATGAAAGGGCCCTCTCACCCGGGCTTACCGCCACCCAGTGGCCTTAGGAAAACTGAACAGTGGGCGATATTCATTTAAGGGGATAAATAGAGGAGAAATAAGTCATTTTGATGCACCACAGTTGCCACCAGCAGGTGGCGCTTTGACTATTACTAAATATTTCCAAGTAGATGTCTTCAGGCCAGGACTATTATCAAACGTGAAGTTTGGAGCAGATCGAACATTGTATGCCTGAGTTACAACAACTTCCTGTTTCGTGGCGTTAATCGCATACATTAGCACTTAGCAGAGTGTTGCATGATTTAACGTGTTTCTAGTATGTTTGGTACTTCATGGCATATTTAAATGTGTTTCTGGGAGTGAATTATTGAGCAAAGCATGCCATTTCCTGTTGTCAGCAGGTGGCGCTATGACTAACTGAATATTGGCATGTAGATGTCTTCAGGCCAGGACTCTTATCAAACATGTGAAGGTTGAGGCAGATCAGACACTGTATGTCTGAGTTACAACAGCTTCCTCCTTCATGGCGAAACATCCGACTTTGTCAGGCCGCCACGGACACGCCCTCCAGCGAAAACTCTAGATCTTCACAATTTAATGTCTCTAAGGCCTTTAGATTAGACTGACCAAATATGACCTCTGATTAAAGCTCTAGGAGGAGTTTGTTAAAGTACAACGTCTGGAAATGGCAAAAACTGCAAAAATTTTGCAGAGGAAATTCAAAATATCTCACTTCCTGTTGGGTTTACAGATTTTGGACCCAGGGACTTTTTTTGTAGGTATTGGGCTGTTACATCTGTCTACCGAATTTCATACCTGTACGTGAAATGTAGTGCGAATGGTGCTTAATTGAAATTTTGTAGGTGGCACTATCGAGCCATTTTGCCATGCCTGCTTCTGAAACCCATATCAGATTCTGACACATGTGCAAAGTTTCATGGTTTTTCGAGCATGTTTAGGCCCTCAAAAATGCGATTCATTTCGGAGAAGAAGAAGAATTGACAATAGGGTCCTCACACCACCGGTGCTCGGGCCCTAATTAAAAATGCAAGAGGATTATGGTTTAATGCAGTAGTTGTCAGAATCTCAGACAACCCAGAGACTCCTATGAAAATACCAGATTTTCTTGGAAACACTGTACGTTAACTTTGAGTAATGACAATAAAACATTATTATATTATGCTAAACTAGTGTTCCTTGTTTCTTAATTAACAGCATTTATTTTGGCATATCCTGAGTTATTGAGCCACAGAGAGAAATTTAAATTTATTTAATGATGGTTTCACTCTATATCCACTTCATTCCTACGCCCCATTACGCTTTGCGCAAATTATGGGTGTGACTTCCGTTAAGCTGTAAACAGTCAGTAAAAGGCTCGCTCTATGAACGCAATAATGTTTTTTTCAAAATTGTGTACAACGAGATGACATTATCTATTCACCCTTCAACCAACGAACATTAAAAGGACATTTAAAAGTGTAAAAGCATCAACAAGGTCCTTTTAACAGGCCATGAAAAAGCGCGATTCTTTCCACAGCAATAATGGATGGGTTAAATATAACTATAGTGATATATATCTGTATTATGTGATATACATTGCCTCAATAAAAATTGTTCATGAACTTCAGCATTGCATGATACTATTTCAAAGTGATTTCCATCATTTTTACAGATAATAAATTGTATTTACCTGTGAAAACAAACCTGGAAAGAGACGTGAGGCTTTGAGGAGAAAAACGAGAAATTCTTCGTGCATTCCAGTGAATTATTAATGGGATATATCGTAAATAAATTATTTCGGGAGAACAGACCACAAATGTGCAGTATATGTTGTCCTTTTTCATACTATTACAGTGGTATGCAAAGGGACAAAAGAAAATAATCACGAGGATAGAGAGCAGCGACTGAAAAGAGCTCTTGCCATAGATATTATTCTTATAACATGTTACATTAAAATACTAAGCGTTACGTTATTCTCATGATGTCTGAAAATAAAACATGAAAGAAAAACTGACAGCTCATTCAGTCAAACTGACGGATAAGCTTTATTTGTAGGGCAACCTTATGATTTGAAACGATTCGTTTCAGTCTTTTTAAATGTAAGTTCCCCAAACCGGAAGTGCAACCCATAATTCGAAACGCAGTAGGCTAGTCAGGAATAAGGTGGATAGAATCAATCAAATCATGTGTGTGCGTGTGTGTGTGTGTGTGTGTGTGTGTGTGTGTTTGTGTGTGAAATTTCTATTTGTTTTAAATAATAGTGCACTATGGGTGTTTAATAAATAGATATAAAATAAGGAGTCTTCTTGAAGTTGTCCAATTTATCACATCTGATCCTTTGTGACCTGCTAGGTTCCTTTATTAAGTTCTTAATTAGAGAATTTGTGTAATGTTTTCTGGATTGTAAACATGTCTGTGTCTGAATTACAGGACTTACAAACTCAAGGCCAGCTTTACTTCTACCCCCACTTCCATCTCTTGCTGCAAAATCAATGGAGTGATGTAGGTATATGGAGGAGGACATGGGGACAGGCTTAAGCAGACTGCTTGTCTGAGTTCCATTTCATGCATCAGCGGCTCAAACACCATGATCAGCCTTTGCTGTTCAACACCGCACACTAGTATGCACTATATGCAAGCACACACACACATAGCCATGCAGACACAAGGCACGTTCAGAAGGCAACACGACATGTTATTGGATGCCACATTGATCTAATGAATATGAAGTCTTGCTGTACCAGCGCTACCGTGGAATCATTGCAGCATTCCTCTCTGGAAGAATAATTCAGTCTTTGTCTGTTCATGCTCTGACAACAGTTTGGCATAGGGAGTAGAGAACAGTGGGGTTCGCTTTCAAAACCTGAGGTAACTTTCAGGGTATGTAAGTAGTCATAGCAACTTATTCTCTGAACATAACCTAATGTTCAAGGGTTAGTTTACGTCAGAGGTCCTCAGTGCATACATGCCCTTTTGATGAGGCTCCAGTGGGCTTGACATATTTCATGACGATATGCACTATGAATGTAAATCGTCATTAAACAAAAAAAGAAGAAAGAAGTATAGGTGCGTTCACACCATGTTGTAATTACCATAATTAAGAGATTTCAACTTGTAAAAAACGTTCATATTCTCGTAGAGCTCGGAATTACAGCTTTTAAGATGGGAATTTTGTGAGGCTCTGTTTCCACCTGGTATTAAGATGCATTTTGGTTGACCAGATCACAAGTATTTTAATCCATCTCTTTTGTCCACTTTCAACCACTTCTGTCCTGATCTCTTTGAGGGGAGGTCTATGGGCGGGTAAATTTATGAGTTATTTTCAGATCTTTTGATCTAATGGACAAAATAAGCATGTGCAATTTACATATGAAACATACGTTTCTGCTCTGACAGCTGCAAGACCACACCAAACATGGTGAGTTCATGTTAGAAATCAGGAATGGTGAGAGAACATTGTGCTTGGTACATTTTTTTGTCTTCAAATCAAACTTGGGTCTTCAGCCGACAAAGTTTAAATCCCGTCTAGCTAGTGTGCTTCCCATAATGTTTATACATTAGGTCAGTAGGCGGAGAGAAGGTGGTCTTTTGCGCTGTTCGAACTTTTCGACTACCTCTGGAAGTGGTCAAAATTGGACAAGCTCAAAATGTTTTACACCCTGCTGTACCACCTGTAACTCTGAGTATCATACTTTGGGTTGACTGAACTTACTCCAGACTGCAGTTTTGGAACCTGCATACCTTGAGTAAGCAAGGTTTGGTTTAATTAACTGAGAGTTCATGGTATATGTGATGGTAAGTTAACCTAGCTTTCTGGAATTTTCTGGGTACTCAAAGCGCTTTACATAATGGTAATAATGTGCGGCATCCTGGATGATGCGACGGCAGCCATATTGCGCCAGAACTCTCACCACACACCAGCTTAGTGGAGAGGAGACAGAGTGATGAAGCCAATCAGTATATAGGAATGATTAGGAGGCCATGATGGACAGAGGCCAGTGGGCAAATTTGGCCAGGATATCAGGGTTACACCCCTACTCTTTTCGAAGGACATCCTGGGATTTTTAATGACCACAGAGAGTCAGGACCTCGGTTTAACATCTCATCGAAGGATGGAATTAATAGTTCAGTAAAATTAATTTAAAATAGTTTTAAATTAATTTTACTGTAATTAGGGAAAATAAATAGCCTTATTTATTTTATTTTTTTAAATAGAAGAGAAATTGGTGTTGAGTCCGGTGTAAAATCTGGGTCCTGAAGCAAACCTAGTTGAGAACCACTGATGGCTAAAGGTTATTTTAGATCCAAGTAACCCAGAAACTGAAAGGTCACTCATCTCTGCAAGGTGTTTACCAGATGTACTGTCCAAATGTACTGCTAATTTAATGGATGGATAAAATGACCGTAAACACAATGGTAGCCATCTAAATCAGAGAACAAACATAATAACCTTGTGATTTCTCTGATTCTATTTCTGACAGCACACATCCAAATATAAGCTAATGTGTCCAGCTAAATTCTTTGTTTATACATAGTGGGTCACTAAAAGAACATGCATCTGAAGACCTTTCTCTTTACCATAACAAATCAAGGAACTCTGGCTCCTGACCTGTAGGTGTATTATAAGAAAGCCAGCTGCCTATAGCTGAAGCTAATTCATCATGACATGGTCAATGAGGATCACACTGGTATGGCCTGCAGGGAAACTTCCATTAGTCTGCTGTCCACTGCACAATGTGTCTTATTCAGGGGGTAGGACTGACTGAAGATAAACAGATCCATAAATAAAACTACATAGACCTACTCAGTGACATTTTCATCTTGACATCTAAAAATAAAAGTCACCTTTTGGTAAGGTTTAAATAAATTGAGGGAAAAACATATCTCTTCTGAGCTCCAAAACTGATTGGATGGATGGATGGATGGATGGATGGATGGATGGATGGATGGATGGATTTTCATTTTTGTGGGATCTGTCCCTTTATATTCCAAGAGCCATCCCTTCAGTTTTGCAAGAAAGAGGTATCCCTTATTGCTTTAAAGTACCCAATTAACACAAGGAAAGATCTGGCGGTGAAGTATTTGGGGAAATCAAATTTCTTTTCAACAGGCTCCTTGCAGGAAAGCCAGCAATAGGCCCCTTTATCTAATATATGCCAAGAATAATTAGGTTATTGCAGCACTGCCTGTTGTTGCTCTGTAATTAAGCTAGTCTCTTATGGATTCACTCCAGGCCACAATGACCTTGAGGAAGAGGGAAAAAATTCCCCACTATTGACATCTAAACTGAGGATAGCGGGTCAATTCCCACAGCCGGCAGGTTCACCCTGATCACGTACTGTGCGTTCCAGCGGCGGTGATGCGGAAAACCGTTGGAAGTTGAGGACGCGGAGATGAAAAGGAATGTATGATGAAGTGTACCAAGGTCCTCAAGGAGACAATGAAGGCTCTGCCCCTCCCATGCCTCTTCCTGCATCCCTAGTCCGTGCTCTTGGCCTTGCCTTTGAGGTAACTTAAAAACACAAGGGCAAGTAGGTAGTTATCGCAGAGAGTTTCAGATACACTTATTGTTGTGGTCATGCATTAAAAAGCTTTTAAATCTGGTTCATATTTCACAAGGCGCATTATGGAATAACAAAATTAAGCTACATTTATGCTTGTTTTACAAATATTTGGCAACCTTATACCTGATTCTGCTCAGGCAGAATATGCTTTTTCAACATTTTCTACTAAAAAAATTTATATAATATAATATAATATAATAGCCAGGAGTAGGCCTTAGTTAAATTAGGACATTTAAGTTGCTTTTATAAACACATTTACAACTCAGGTAAAATATGATTTCTTTTACATTTTTTTTATGGCAACATGTTTTTTTAAACAATGTTTTCTCTGAAATACATTATAAATTATCCTTTAGACTATAGGGTCACCTTGTAAATTTTCTTCGTAATTTTCTAGTAAGACAATGCTGTCTGCCAAGTAATCCATGCTTTTAAACTAATTTTGTGGTGATAAATGTGCATCCTGTATTTTAATATGGTGATAACAGATTTAGTTCATCCATGCTGTTATGCAATGTACAAGCCATTAAAGATCTTCTGTCATCCACATTCTGCCAACATGGCTAGTTACAGTGTGGTAATTGGTCATATTGGATCCTTAATCAAAAAGCTCATTGTTTCTGCTGCCTGAAAAGGAACGATTACAGTCCCATATGCTGAGATGAAATGAAACAATTACATGTGATGGAAGCCAAAAAATCTTTAAACAGAAATTTTTAGTTGTATTCAACACCCATAATGGGACTAATATGTGTCACTTAAAAATAATCCACATATTTATCTAAAGGAAATCTATTTGCAATTAAAATGCACATGCATTACACAAACATTATCATACTCTGTCATGGTGACATATTTATAAGTTGCTGGAGGCAGGGTCGTAATTGTGTATCTTTTTTTTTTTTTGGCAGTTTTGTCTCACTTACTGCTTCAGGCAAGATAAGACATGACCAATGGGGGGAAAAACACTTTCTAACAACTACGTGGTTCTTTTTATATGTAAATATGTACAAACGTAGTTGTATAGTTTTCATTGTGGGAACATGTTTTAAAATCTCAAACTAATATATATATATATATATATATATATATATATATATAGTGTGTGTGTGTGTGTGTGTATATGTGTGTGTGTGTGTGTATGTGTGTTTGTGTGTGCGTTTGTGTGTGCGTGTGTGTGTTTAAATATTAGATAGCTTACCCATACTTTATATATATATATATATATATATATAAGTATGGGTGTATGCTGCATTAAAAATCCACTTGGCTAAAATTTGAGTTTGAACAGGCAAGATGCTTCTGACTGGCCATTCTGACAAAGATGCATTGAGACATAAACTGGATATGTGTTAAAACCAGATAAAAATCAACAAGAGGTCACCCACAAGGGTCATCCAGTCATCAGCAGGAAACAGAAGAGGTCATGAAAGGTCAGACTGATAAACACCTTCATTGATGGGTGTGAGTCACCAGCAGGGCAGGAAATGAAGAGCTCCACCCCTCAGGGGTCACAAGAAGTTAAAGGTCCCACTGAGGACACTGTTCTATGATGCAAGAGAGCACAGGCTGCGCAGGGATAGTGCAGATGAGTAGGCAGTATTGGAGCAATAAAAGTTCTGAATCACCTCCTCCTGGGCAGGACAGGCTGAGCTGTTAATATAATGTGAAGTCATGTGTCTATTGAAGGACTACGGCATTTTACAGCCTCCAAAAAATGCTGCATAAATTAATACATGAATGAATATATAAATATGCATACATGAATGAAATGAATAATTGATTCACTTGAATAAGCTCAACATCGTTCATTTTTCTAATGTATAATGCTGCTGTTGTCAACATCTAAAATTAGTTAATCAATAGTGCAAGTCATATATATGAGGATGGAGGGTTTTTTTTTTTTTTTTTTTAAGAATGTTTTCCATATAGAAAGGTGATCAATATTGATGGCCTGTGGACGGCCCATAGCAGCTGAAAACTGGTGAGGGACCAAAACAAACAAACAAACAGGCTTTGCTGCTAATTTGAAATAACAATTAGAAGTGGTGTGACTGACTGTTCTGAATGAAAAAATGACAAACCTTTGCAGCCTGCTCCAGGACAGAAGTGAATAGGCTGGGCATCAGAGAGTGGTTTTCATTTATTCATAGCTATTAATTCAAACACATGTGTGTTTGTGTATACAGTAAATGTGTTATGTACAGTTTGGTGGAAATCTACTATTACATACTGTAGCTGAAATAAGATTAGTTAATTAAGTTGGTTAGCATGGCCCAGTTAGCCAACTACAAGTATCTTTTGCTCACAAAGGCTGCATTTATTTGATCAGAAATACAGTAAAAACAATAATATTGTGAAATATTACAATTTAAAATAGCTGTTTTCTATGTGAATGTATTTTAAACTGTAGTTTATTCCTGAGATGGAAAAGCTGAATTTTTAGCACCCAATACTTCAGTATTCAGTGTCACATGATCCTTCAGAAATCATTCTAATTTGATGATTAGCTGCAATGTTCAAGACTGTTGTGCTGCTTTATATTTTTGTAGAAACTGATATATATTTTTTCAAGGTTCATTGATGAATAGAAAATTAAAAAGTATTTATTTGAAATAGAAATCTTTTGTAACATTATAAATGTCTTTACTGTCAGTTTAGATAAATATAAGATGTCCTTGCTAAATAAAAGTATTAATTTCTTTATTGAAAAAAATCTTGTCACGATCATCAGCTGGAGTGCCCTTGATAGCCACCAGAGGGCACTCCACCCCAGACTATTGTCATTCCCTCACAAACTACATTTCCCAGAACTCTGCCTGGTCTCATTATCCATGCTTGTTCTCAGCTGGTACTCATTATCTTGTCAGTCCCTGCCTATATAAGCCTGGTTCATTCTGTCATTTGTTGTGAAGTATTGTATGTGTTGCTACTGCATTTCTGAGTGCTCCATTGATTATCTGTTCCATGAGTTTGACCCCTGCCTGTTTTTTTGATTTCCCTGTTTGCCTGAGTTTCCTGCCTGGTGTTTGTGTTGGACTGTTTACCCTGTTTATGACCTTTGCCTGTTTTTTTTGTTTGTTTTTTTTTGTTTTTTGGATTACATCTTTGGATTACCCTTTAATAAAGTATTGTGTTTGGATCCTCAACCTTTGCATCTCTGAGCAGTTCATGACCTCTCTCTCTCTCTCTCTCTCTCTCTCTCTCTCTCTCTCTCTCTCTCTCTCTACATATACATATACATATATATTTTATTACATTTTATTAAGCAAGGAAAGGATACACCATGATTTCCATTCATCAAAGAATCCTGAAAAATTGTATCATGGTTTCCACAAAAATATTAAGCAGCACAACTGTTCTCAACATCACTAATAATAAGAAGAAATGTTTCTTGAGCAGCAAATCATCATATTAGAATGATTTCTGAAGGATCATGTGACAATGAAAACTGGTGTACAACATTACTGTTTTTACTGAATTTTTGATCAAATAAATGCAGCCTTTGTGAGCTGAAGAGACTTGTAGTTGGCTAGCTGGGCCACGCTAACCAACTTAATTAGCCTAATCTTACTTCAGCTACAATATGTAATGTAAGAGACTTTCAAAAATATTAAAAACTTTTACCAATCCCAAACTTTTGAAAAGTAGTAAATAAAAAGAATTATATTTAGCCTTAAATTGTTGCCTTTCTTGTCATACTTAAAAATAGTCGCTATTGAAGCTTTTGGAACTGTGTGTGTGCGTCCTTGTTCTTGTGCCATCCTGAGAAAGTGCCATTGAGATGAATGGGAATGCTAATGGATAGCTTTCTCCAGGTGTTATGGACCTCCTTAGTCCAAAACATAATGAGAAAGCCATGACTACACTCCCTATCACGCAAGCACTCATAAAAAAATCGGTGTAGTATTTACTCAGCGTTCTAAATCTAATCGACCCTGAGATGTATTTAGGGACCGTGACTTACTCTCCCGAGAACAAACACAGGCAAACATGAACACACAGGCAATATATTAAGACATTCACAGGGAGGTCTCTGTTCCAAGAAGACCTTAAATAAACTGGCACATAGTGACCAAGAGGATGCAGCTGGACCATCTATCTGACTCTGGCGCTTGAGCTGAATAGACAGAGAAGGAAAAGGGGGGAGAAAGAGACCGAATGAGTGAAAGAGAGATGGATGAGGGAAGAAAAGAGTGCTAGACTCAAGAGCACAATGTGTGCACCTGGATAAAGCTCCCTCACATTACTCAGCTCTCATCCGCCCCAGTCCGGATACGCTCATCAAAGACCCCTGCTGTCTGAACTCCCCTCCACTCTTGTGCAACTTTCCTTTCGGTTTAATAACTCCTCTTCCTGCTTTTTGAATTATTTTTACAGCATCACGTCTGAGCTTTAAATACTTCCTGGGACTCCGAGAGTTCTTGGAATGGCTTTGAGAGCCTCTTACAGAGGACATTGTACCATACATAACTTTAGCAACATGAGCATCACTGTAAAGTTAGCAAGGTTTTTAATAGTCTTAGATATCAGAGACACAGTTTACATTGATATTACATACATTTTGTGTGTGTATACACACACACACTGACACACACATTAATCCACCTTATACTAATTTTGTATGTCACACTTGTTGATTTAACTATTCTGAAGAAAAAATACAAGCCCATTTGTCTCTGTTTGTCTCCCAGCGTGATCCTGGGGCAGGCTGCTCTATAAAAGGCAGCTTTAACACTGAAACAGAGAGGCCAATGGCCCTGCATAGCTCTGAGGGACAGGAGTACAGAAGGTCATCTACAGCATGGCTGATGAGGCACTGTCTGTAACCCAACTCACTGAAGGAACAAAAGGCCACAGAGGTCACGACCTCTCATAGTCTCTCGCCGAGTGCAAAGATAGGAGTTCAAAGAGACAAAGAAAGGGATGTGGATATAGTGAGTCATTAGCCGCTATTCAGTACTGCAAGTGTCAAATATCTAAAAAAAAAAAGTGAATTTAGGAAAAATATAAATATTATAAAATATTCACCAGGGTCCAATAGTCTGAGACCATGTGATAATGCATTTATTTTGCATTTGCATGTATTTGGTTTGTCATCTATATAAAATGTTATTATTTTTTATTATGCAGTTTTGTTTCTAGATGTAAAAAAAATAAATAAAAAATAAATAAAAAAAATATTATAAAATATTTTATCAATAACTGATATTAATAATTATAATAATATTAAATGTTATTGTAACCTATATATATATATATATATATATATATATAACTTATTAAATTATATTTGTTATTTTTATCACATATTTCTTTGTTTCTAAGTTTAAAAGAAAAAGAAAGATGTTCAATAAATGCTATAATAATACATATATAATATTGTTTCTACTCTCTAAAAAATGCTGGGTTAAAAATAACCCAAGTTGGGTTGAAAATGGACAAATGAAATTGCTTCAAATGAACTCAGTGTGCTGGAAATTAACATTTATTATGTTTAATAAATTAATATGTTTAATAAATGAACTTTTGAATATTATTGTTGCCTCTAGTTATTATGTGTCTGATTTTTAATTTCCAACCTATTTTGGGTTCATTTTTAAGCCAGCCATATAGTCATTTTTAAACAATAGTTGGGTTAAATAAAACTGCCCAGCACGTTAGGCAAACATTAACCCAACTGCTGGGTTTGACCATTTTCAACCCAACTTGGGTTGTTTTTAATCCAGCATTTTTTAGAGTGTAGATTTAAAAGAAAAAGAAAAAGATCCCTTTTTTTAGTCTCAGACTTTTTGACTCCACTGTATTAATAAATGTATATTTTTTAAAAAGATAAGTTTGACAGAGTAAATTCATCTTTTCACTCTTTTCAGTCATAGATAGTTCAGTTTTTTTTTTCCTTAATTAATTCAATCTTTTCAAATCAACATTATTTTCAGGCGCTACAATATACCTTTAGGTGTGAAATTTGCTGTAAATAAAAACTCTAGGCATTGTTATTTTATAAAAACTCTATCAAGAGGCGATATTTCAACAGATGAGCACCTGATGGGTCTTTGAGAGCTACTTTGCACTTCTGTCCCTATTCTTTATATGTTGTACCGCACCGCCCACAATCTCGGTAATACCTCTCTCCTAATCGCTGTAGCACAAGGCCCTCTGGAAGACTCCGACTCCATCACTTAATCCGGTGTCCTGTTTGATTCTGCAAGGCACTCATCGCAAGGCTACGTGAACAGAGTGGAATATGTTTTCACGCCCGGGTGGTTATTTGATTAGGTATACCGAAGGTTTATGTGATAAAGCGCTAGCCAGGTCTCGCTGTAGTAAGCTCTGTTCTAATTCAGAGACAAGGACAAGAGGAACACATGTACTGTATGGGACAAGCTGAGAGTTTAATGTCATCTTGCTGCAGCTGCTCCACACACCTTCCTAAGAGGGCAAAACACGACTCCTAAGTTTATAAAAAGTTCTTGTTCTTATGAAACAGAGCCACTTATACAATAAAACAGCTTTTCAAAATGGACTCGTTGTTCTTTTTCAGAGAGGTTCTGGTTCGTGTCTTAGGCATATTTAGCTTGAGGATAAATATGATCATTACCTAGTCTTCTTTCATTAAACTTGTCCGGTGCTGTGTTATTGATTTCTATAAATGCTACCAACTTTCATATGCATTTAGCAAAGCTGTCCCTCACGTATAGCATTATTGACATACGTGATGCTGTTGTTTGGCTCTGGGAATAAATGTTTGTATGTTTAGCTTTGGTCAGTAATCTTTTAACCATTCCTGCATTTGGAAACAGTCCTGTCTGCAGTGTGACATGAGGGGGCCGTGGGCAGGTCGATTAGAAAGCTGCTTCATTACCCTTTGTCACATCAGCTTAGATTTATGGGGCCTAATGGAGGACACTCTGTTTCTGCAATTTACAGAGGGAGATGGGAAATCAGAAGTTTTTTGCTATCCGTTACAGTCACTACATTGGCTTTGGAAGAGAGAGTGACTTTTTTAAGCAGCAAGACTGCTTGCTCCTTCAGACTGTTTCAGTTTGCAAATGGTGTCATTTATTTCAGAGATGTACTGGAAAAGCGATGGTTTGGGTTGTTTAAATGAGAATTGTAGATTATTTTTGATCAAATGCATTCTGAGGGGATTTTAGTTATTCAGATGTGAAATGCAAACGAATTAAGTTGTGCACTTACAAATATGATTGGCTCAATGGCAGCATCTGCTGGCTGTTGAAGGTACTGTGGCACTTGCTGTTTCCATAAAAGACTTTTTAAGGGATAGTTCACACAAAAATGAAAATTCTGTCATTAATTACTCACCCTCATGTCGTTCCACACCCGTAAGACTTTTGTTCATCTTCAGAACACAAACACATTTCATCAAAAATATCTTCATTTGTGTTCCGAAGATGAACGAAGGTCTTACAGGTGTGGAACGACATGAGGATGAGTAATTAATGACAGAAATTTCATTTCTCTGTAAACTATCCCTTTAAGTAATATGAATTCTAATAAACTGCTATGTATTAGCCTTTAAAATTTCAGATTAAATTTAGATATTTTTATTTATATTTCTATTCTTGCATGTTGCTTGTTGCAAGACAGATTGTTCTGTTCTGGACATCTTCCTCTGGATGTCATTGGCACAGGTGAAGGAATTATGAGATGTCACTACAGAACCACGTCAGAAGGTCACATGGCCAACACATAGTTCAAAACCATAAAACACTCAACTTTGTTTGCTTAGACTCAGCTGTCAGAATACACAGACTTTGCTTGGAGCTGCTGTGCTGTGAAGAATTTTGTAAAATGTGCTATTCAGTTCAGAGGGTCCAAAGATCTTTTTGCACTGGCAACCCTAAATCACAAGTCATGATCACTGTCACCTGTATCCTTAAAGGAAAAATGAAACCCCAAATGTTTTATTAAAGTGATTATTTATATAGGAATTAAATTGCTTACCAAATGGAACTTTTAGCAATTCATTTAATGTATCAAAAATTACATTAGAAGCCCAAGATTTCATTTTGTTAAGTGGTATACTAAAGAACTATAAGCTTTCCAATACATTGCTTTTATTAAAAAATGAATTAATGGATCGATAGATGTATGGTTGAGTGATTTATGAATAAATAGATGGATGGATAGCCTAACTAAAGAGAAGAGAGAGAGGGAGAGAGAGAGAGAGAGAGACAGATGGATAGATGGATAGATGGATGTTTAGGTTGAGGAATGCTAATGTTCTTCTACCAAAGCCATAATTATCTTAAGCATTAATTATTTTGGTATAATGCCAAATTTTGTATATGAAACTAAAATATTTTCAATGTTTTCAATTTAAGAAAATGTTTTGTTTTAAGCGCACATGAAATCTGTTTCTGATTCTGCTTATGCTGTCTAAATTATAGTCCTTGCTGCCCTGGGTGTGAAGAAACAAATTATAAAATAAATACTCACGGTACTGTAATTAAGCAGTTTTTTTAATGAGAAATTGTGTTTGTTTTTTTTAAAGTAGTTTGTGTATGCCCTACTTTTATTTTTATGCAAGTCACTCGTGTTTCTAAAGGAACACTGCCCAACAGCGACACCTGCAGGTAAAGTTACAGCAGGAGTCATGCCTCCCTTTCCACTCATAGAAAACCATCAGACCCCCTATAGCGTGCAGTGGGTTTTGTGGGGGGTAATTGAGAATGAATGGGGGAAAGTCACGTGAGAGGAGGCAATGTCTCCATCGCGCTATGATTGGATGTAATGGGTTATGATTGGATATGATTGGTTTGTGCGATAAATCCCACCTCTTGTTTACGTGCACGTTCAGCGCGTCAGTTTGAATGAACAAATGATGGCATCAATGGGAAGACTAAGTAAGTAAACAGATCACCCAGTTAGATATCACTGCTTTATATCACGTCAAAATCAAACTTGAAATGGGCTGAAAACATGATTTTTAGTGCAATCAGCTTGGTGAAATTAAAAATACATCTTCGTGTGTGTGACAGACAGTGTTTACGGAGCATGACTGATGATCCAAAATAGCCTAAGTTGACTATTAAAAAGAAAAACATCAATACACAAATAAAATATATTGTTTAAATTGTTACAGCCTTTAGTTATTATTTTGGAATGAATGTAGAAATGCTTAGAACACTAACTTGATGAGATTGACTTGGTTTTGATAAATAGAACATTTATTACAATACATTGTTAATGTAAAATTACAAAATAGAATTGTATTTGGTTTCTTTTTTCTTTTTTGATGTAATGTAAAGTAATGTTCATTTAACAAGGAAGTTGTGTCAACGTTAAGAGTAATGCACATGAATTACATTTGATTCATAAATAAACAAAAAATGTGCCTCCTCATTTCTGAACACCACTGCACGCCATTGCTTTAATCATAAAATAAACATAAACAACAAAACTAAAGGAAAGGCAGCGGCCGACTGTGCTTCATACCACAGTAACGTTTATAAAACTTTAATACATCAGCTCATCCATGAATATGATTTCTGCCCGAGTTCCGTCGGATTGATTTTAGTCAACTGTGGAGGTGAAGAAGACATCTTCCATGCTCATTGATGCCGTCATCAAACTACGCCTTTGTTATTGTGTTGATGGCAAAACTTACATTCTGTGACAGGGAAGAGAAGATATTGTTGAATAAAGTCGTTATTTTTGTTTTCTTTTTGCGGACAAAAAGTATTCTCGTCACTTCATAAAATTAAGGTTGAACCACTGAAGTCACGTTGACGGTTTTAACAATGTCTTTAGTACCTTTTTGGGCCTTGAAAATGGTAATAACTTTGCAGTCTTTTGGAGGCCAGAAAGCTCTCGGATTTCATCAAAAATATCTTAATTTGTGTTCCAAAGATGAACGAAGGTCTTACGGGTGTGGAACAACATGAGGGTGAGTAATTAATGACAGAATTTTCATTTTTGGGTGAACTAACCCTTTAAAATGGTGATGAGTATATATTGAAAATCTTTTCATGTCTAACAGTCTTTCCCTGTTGTTTTGGAGGGGATAAGTGATGTATTTTGAAAAGTTGGCAGTCAGAATTAAACTTGTTGGAGGATATAGATATTCTTCATTCTTTCTGACAAACAGGAAAAGAGAATGTGAATTACAGTATGTTCAGTGTAAGGGGATAGAATCTGCAGCTCAGTCCTCACTACTCGCTATTCATGAGTACTTTTACACAATCTTTTACTCTAACCCAAATCATTTTTTGGAAAAAATACTTTTTTACTCTACTCACACTACATTTTTTTGGAAAGTAACGGCACTTTTACGGTACTTTTCCACCCCTGCTTACTGCATATATGCAAAACAAACATCTTTTAATAAAATATTAAATGGATAGTTCATCAAAAAATGGAAATTTTGTCATTTACTCACCCTCAAGTTGTTCTACACCTGTATGAGTTTCTTTTTTCACTTGAACACAAAAGAAGATATTTTGAAGAATGTTGGTAACCAAACAGTTGTAACCCATTGACTTCCATATATGAAAAAAAAAAAAAAAAAAAGTAAGTAGGGACCAGAAACTGTTTGGTTACCTACATTCTTAAAAATATTTTATTTTGTGTTCAACAGCACAAAGAAACTCATACAGGTTTAAAACAACTTGAGTGTGAGAAAATTTTATTTTTGGGTGAACTATCCCTTTAATATTAGTATATTGTAAAAACACATAAATCCATATGTGTTCCAGTATTATATCTTTTTTTTCCCTGTATGAAGGCCAGGCCAGGCCATAATAATTTGCTGAATGTTTGAAGTCTAATTACTTTTAATCTTTGTTGCCCCCTGCTGTCTGTGTTAGTTAAACCCTTGTGTTTTGATCTCAATAATATTACAGCATTTAAATCATTAAAATTATTATGACTTTTGCTTTAGGTATTCTTTGTTTTCTCAGATGCCTCATCCTGGATCTTCATTTACTAAAATTTCATATTTAAATTACTAATCATATATAAACTGTTATCCTCACGATATACAGAGAAGTGTTTTTTTATTGAGATTATTAGCAATGAAATCAAAATGTTCCATGAACACTACTTGCTCTAACAAAGTTATGAATCCATTATCTTATCCGCATTCATGACAACAACTGTGTAAAGCTGTGAAAATGCTTGTCTGATATATTGCTTTATCAAGTGAATATTCTTCATATTTGCCAACTTGACCATACTTTAGTCTAGCTAAATATTGTCAATTGCCCCCAATCCCCTAAGATCTCTCCTCAAACAATAACTAGCCTCTAACTTCTATGGAAATGCCAGAGCCTAAAAACAATACAAGACTAATCTTTAGACAGATTTCACATAAGGCCTGTCCATGCCCCAGCTGTAATAAGCATTGAATTCACTTGGCTTCATGGCCCTAAGGTGTATGCTATATGAGATCATTTTACCAGCTGGCCTGTAATTTCTATTTTGAGATGAGATTTGCATTTTTAATAAGAGGTAAGAGGCCATGAGAGGTTATGAAATAACTGAGTGATTTAGTATAGAATGAGAAGTGGTCCAAGCACAGATCCCAGTGGAACACCAGAGGATTGTTGGTGAGGAGATTAATTGGATGTTTTCTATGGTACCTGACAGGCTTAGAAATGCAGGCAGAATATGAATTTAAGGGCTCTGCACTTTAGATGCCTGTCTCACCAAGATAGGATACTTTATAGTTTCAAAAAACTGTAATAAAGAATTATATAATAAAATAGAAATACAGTCAAAACAGTTCAGAGGTTAGTTGTGATATTTGAAAAAAAAAAGAAGACATTAAATGGTTTATTCCTGAGGGTGTAAATCATTGTGGTACAATCTGCCAGTGCTGGAAAATAGATAGTGATCTTAATCCTAAAATAACTAAATTATGAGATGACAGCGGATGGGATAAGAGTCAAAAAGGTTAGAAAAAGATGCCCTAGAGTTATAGGCTTGATAGAAGTTCTTGGATCTTGCATGTTGGCTCAAGGACAGACAACAAGCTAAGCACAGAGAATTACCAAAACTGCAATGTACAAAATCATTTTACTTCCTTGTCCAGGAACTAGCTGACACCTATATCTAGTTACATGAAACCTGTCATGCTGCATTACTGTTCTGCTTTAGCAAGAATGTATTTTGGTAAAAGGTGTAACCAAGGTATATAAAGAATCATGTTCCTCTGTGTGACCAGACCAGTTTTCATCATGAAGACGCTAGTGTGTGCTTTCATTGTGGTGCTCCTCTGCAGTGCATCAGGTAAGATGAAAGCTTTTCTTTCTTTCTTTCTTTCTTTTTCTTTCTTTCTTTCTTTCTTTCTTTCTTTCTTTCTTTCTTTCTTTCTTTCTTTCTTTCTTTCTTTCTTTCTTTCTATCTGTCTCTCTGTCTATCTGTCCGTCTGTCTGTGGTAAAAGAAGTAGCTACATATCTTTTACTTGACTTAAATTAAAAGTGTAATTTTTGAATGGTATTCAACCGATTAATTGAAAACAATCCACTGAAATGAATTATTTGTTTACGTACACTGTAAAAATTATTTTCATGATTTGTTATCACAACACTTTTTCTTTTGTCAAATTATCTTCAATAATTAATGTGGTTCAGATAACATAATATTTTGAGTTTCTGTTGATTAAACCAATCACCTTAATTGTATTAACTCAAAGTTTTAATTTCAATGAACTCAAAATTTTAAGGCAACCAGGTAACTTACTTTTTTAAGTTAAACCAGCAATTCTTTTTTACAGTGTACTGGACTATAATGTATAATGCTTACGTACTGCACTTGGAGCAAGTTTGAAATGTGGTTCATTGAAATTAAAAAGTTTCACAAAATACTCTGATAAAGAGCAGGTAAATTTCACCATTATTATCTATTTGTCTAATATGTAATCTCTCATCAGTGCACTCGCTGACATGCTACACCTGTGTGGATGGGGACTGCAAGACCCCAACTGAATGCCCCACCTCAAGCAATTTCTGCAAAACGGTTTCAACACGTAAGCAAACAATATTAAAATAAAGTTATTTAGTGAATTATCAATAGTCAGTAACAGTGAGTGTTATTTTAGTAGGCTATCATTGATATACTATTATATTTTAGCTCATATTTTAATATATTTTATATAATTTTTTATATTATTATTTTTTTAATTTTAGTTAAACTTTTTGCAATTATGTTGTTTTGTCATTTTTCAAAAGTATCTATATAGTTTTAGTTTAGTTTTAGATATTTTTAGTACTTCAACTTAAACTAAATGAAAATGAGAAATGTTGCGTTGGCAGCTAACTGAAAATAAGTTTGTTTTGAATGTTTTTTCCTTTATTATTATTATTATTATTTTTATGGTTTTAGTTCTATAGTTCATTATAATAAACCTGCAACAACTTCATATTTATTACCCCTCCACTGGTGATTAACTTCATTAGATGTCTGTATTGTAGAAATTTAGAAAGGATATTGACCTGTTTTTCTTGATATGTTTTCAACTGCAGCAACTGTGTTCTCCCGGACATGTGAGGAGTTCTGTGTGCCTGGAGTGAACGTCTACTGCTGCACTTCTGATCTGTGTGACTGATCTCTAAATGTCACCAATCTAGTTGATCTACTGTCCTTGAGTCAGGCACTAATGTTCATTGTAATAGCATAGTAGCACTGGGTTACTGTAGGTGTATGCTTTATTTGAAATCCACTGTTTAAGTTTTTTTTTTTTCTTTTCTTTTTTTTTTTTCAAATTCTTTTTCCATCTGACTCAAACATGGATTGTTTTACATATCACTGCTTAAAGGAATTTCTAATTAGTGTGATTTCTGTCCCAGTATGATTTGATTTATAAATTAAATAAATCTACTCAGTAAAATGCTGTGTATGTGTGTGTTGAAGTCAAGGCAGTATCAGAGAGATCTAGGTCATTCGAGAGAGATGTTATGATGCCATATGTGCATGTCTGGATTGACCGCTGCTTTTAACAGATGAGAAGACTGGAAGCTAAACAGGCACTCCAGGCATTAATATCCCTAACTCTCATGAGATGCAAAACTCCATATAAAATGTTGATTATAGGTGATTTAAAACATAACCTGCTTGATTCCAAACAAGCTTAACTCTATGAGAGTCAATGAGATGCTCTATATAAATCTTTCAGAAGTTTTAGTTAACAATATTAGGAGGTTATTGAACTTTATTTTTCTTTCTGTGAGTATTATGACTAACTTTTGCAAAGATAACTGATGTGCTGCTCATTATAATATTCATAATAATACTAATAATTAATTCATTTTTAAAAATTACATTACAGTCTTAAATATACATGCTCTACATAATGCCCTCTTGTACACAAATAAGTTGGGCAGCTTCTAATAATCTTAATTCAAACAAGGAAATATGGGTCAGACATAAATTAATCCTCCTGTCTTTATTTTCCATGACCACAGGGTTTGTTATTAAAGAGATTGAGGATTTTCTTCTTTTAAAAATAACCAGCTGGAAACATGCACACCTTCTTTTACACAGCGCCTGGGACAGCAATTTATCTTGTCATGTTCTCTAATGGACAGCTAAAGATTAAGAGCCGGAGGCCTCGGTGTGTTGAATTGACAAAGCATTTTTGTCAATTTACAAGTTCTAAGAAATGAGAAAGTGAATGAGCTGTCGTTTCTGAGAACCTGAGCTCTTTTGCTGATTAAGAGCGGGAGAGATATCTGAGATTTGTCAAGAAAGAGGAAGAAACAAGGGGAAACAAGACACATAGCAGTGATATATTGAACTTTAACTGAATTGAGACTGTGGAAAAAGGCTTTGCCGTCTTGGCTACGATTAACGTGAATTCCAGTTTGCAACTGGATATATAAATAAAAATGTTGGGTGGGGCTTAATTTTATATATTGCAAACTAATTGGACAGTGAGAAGTGGGTGTTACCCACCAAAAGCCAGGAAAAAAAAAAAAAAAAAAAGGCAAGTTTGTTAAAAATTGTGTAACGGATGTATAGAGATGAGATGAGGGTGAATCCAAATGCATACACAGTTTATTAACAGAAGGCAAAGTCACAGATTATCCATTCCAAACCTTGAGCAGGCAAATACAGGTGCTGGTCATATAATTAGAATATCGTGAAAAAGTTCATTTTTTTATTGTAAATTATTTTAAAAAATGAAACTTTCATATATTCTAGATTCCCTACATGTAAAGTAAAACATTTCAAAAGTTTTTTTTTTTTTAAATTTGTTGATTAGAGCGTACAGCTAATGAAAGTCCAAAATCCAGTATCTCAAAATATTAGAATATTTACATTTGAGTTTCATTAAATGACCATCCCTACAGTATAAATTCCGGGTATCTTTTGTTCTTTGAAACCACACTAATGGGGAAGACTGCTGACTTGGCAATGGTCCAGGAGACAATCATTGACACCCTCCACAAAGAGAGTAAGTCACAGAAGGTCATTACTGAATGGGGTGGCTGTTTACAGAGTGTATATCAAAGCATATTAAATGCAAAGTTGACTGGAAGGAAGAAATTGGGTAGGCAAAGGTGCACAAGCAACAGGGATGACCGCAAGCTTGAGAATACTGTCAAGTAAAGCCGATTCAAACACTTGGGAGAGCTTCACAATGAGTAGAATGAAGCCGGAGTCAGCGCATCAAGAGTCACCACACTCAGACATCTTCAGGAAAAGGACTACCAAGCCACTTCTGAACCAGAGACAACGTCAGAAGCATCTTACCTGGGCTAAGGAGAAAAAGAACTGGACAGTGAACAGTGGTCAAAAGTCCTCTTTTCAGATAAAAGTAAATTTTGCATTTCATGTTGAAATCATGGTCCCAGAGTCTGAAGGAAGACTGGAGAGGCACAGAATCCAAGCTGCTTGAAGTCTAGTGTGAAGTTTCTGAAGTCAATAATGATTTGGGGGGGCCGTGACGTCTGCTGGTGTTGGTCCATTGTGTTTTATCAAGTGCAAAGTCAATGCAGCCATCTTCCAGGAGATTTTGGAGCACTTTATGCTTCCATCTGCTGACAAGCTTTATGGAGATGCTGATTTCCTTTTCCAGCAGGACTTTAGCACCTGCCCACAGTGCAAAAACCACTTCCAAGTGGTTTGCTGACCATGATATTACTGTTCTTTATTGGCCAGCCAATATGCCTGACCTGAATCTATGGGATATTTTCAAGAGAAAGATGAGAAACAGTCGATCCAACAATATACAGATGATCTGAAGGCTCAGTAGTGCCTCAGCAGTGCCACAGGCTGATCACTTCCATGCCACACTTCACTGATGCAGTAATTTGTGCTAGGAGCAAGTCATTTGATGTAATATGTCCTGCCGATCAAGTATTGAGTGCACAAAAGAACATACTTTAAAGAACTTGAACTTTTCTGTTTTGCAAATCCATTTTTTGATTGATCTTAGGAAATATTCTAATATTTTGAAATACTGGATTTTGGACTTTCATGAGCTGTACGCTCTAATCATCAAAATTAAAAAAAAAAACTTTTGAAATGTTTTACTTTACATGTAGGGAATCTAGAATATATGAAAGTTTCATTTTTAAAAATAATTTATAATAAAAAAATGAACTTTTTGATGATATTCTAATTATATGACCAGCACCTGTAGTCCTGAAAAGAGTGACACGTGAAAGTAATCCAAAAACACCAGAAAAAAAAACAAGACCGTCCAAGCACCCTCCAATCAAACACAGGAACACCAACAACAACCCATAAAACCTAACTGAAAAGCAAGAGCTTAAATACACAATGCAATGAGTAGATAATGAACAACAGCTGTAACTAATGAAGGTGACCATGGTGACTAATATGACAACACAGAGAAATGGAAACCAAACAGGAAAGGAACACAGACACAATGGAAACTCAGAATGCATTTCAACATAAAAGTCTTTTAACAAGCCAAAACAAAAGACCCAGATCGTAACAGATTAATTTGCATTAAGTGAAGTAATGAAAAAAGCAAAGTCGTTTAAGAGGAAGATACATTTTATTCAAATTATAAAGGTTATTGCAACAAATATATATATATATATATATATATTAAATTTGGATTAATATGCACCAATGAATGATAAAAAAAATAAAACCAGGAACATGAATTAAGAAATTAAATAGGCTTCATTTTGATTTCTTGTTGACTTTAAAATGGAATCTGCTACTAGAATTACCTTAATAAAATATGCATTTGTAAGTATGCAGGACTAATCATTACATTTACGAGAGCACATTAATTATTTGAGTGCAATAGTTGTTCTTTCTCTGCCAGACCAGCCATCACCTCAAATTGCCCTTTTCATAGCAACATAAAGGAAATGAACAGATTGCATAATTTGGCAAACCTCCAAAAAATAAAAACAAGCAGATTATCACTGAAGCAAATCAAATATCTGATGACCTTCACAATCATCTGTGTGCATAGCCAGAGAGAAACCATGAACACCTTGCTTTCATTTTGACCCACTTTCTGCAACAGCTTACACATTCTTGAACCTGATTCACCTCCTGTCCTGATCTCTGAAATGCTGCGCTGTGCACCATAATCCTCTGGGCCTATTTTTAAAACAATTCCAGATATAAACGACTTAAGGGTTGTTGACAAGAGATCACATCCACTTTGGCTAAAAACACTCGCTGTGTTAGCAGGTAGTTTCATACGTCAAGGTGGTGCATTCTCAGCTTGGTAGATTTTCTCTAGGTGAGAATGGATGAAAGGAAATTTACCCAAGCTACTAAAGTTTTTATTTCAACATGCCATGCCACACTCCTTGGGTTATAGAATGTAGAAAGTGAAACTGTGCACTTAAGGGAAATTTCTGTGTGACCGGAGCCTTACAATTGACTTTCGATGGTCTAAACTTATCTAATGAGGTTGATTTAGTAATTTTAACTTATATTTTTTAACTTAAAGAACAGACTGCACCTTTAATAAATATCCTGACATGTCCAAGCATTATAATGGCAGTGAAGGGGGCAACGTTTTTGAAGCTCCACACAGATCTGGGGAGTTAATAATGGCCTTCTGAAGTAAAGTGATGCGTTTGTATAAGAAAAATATCTATATTTAACAAGTTATAAAGTAAAATATCTAGTAACTTATGCTTTTTTTTGTAAGTTGAATATGGAAGGCGTAGGACATAGTGTAAGCATTTTTAACTGCAAGAGGCATTACACTTTCTTAGTTTCTAGCGGAAACTAGATATTTTACTTTATAACCTGTTAAATATGGATATTTTTCTTACACAAACCCCTCGCTTCACTTCAGAAGGCCTTTATTAACCCCCCGGAGCTGTGTGGAGTTTAAAATGGATGGATGCACTTTCTTGAGCTTCATACTTGTTGGTCCTGTTCACTGCCATTATAAAGCTTGGACTCATAAGGATATTTATTAATATAACTCTGATTGTGTTCATCAAAAAGAATAAAGTCATATACACCTAGGATGGCTTGAGGGTGAGTAAATCTTGGGGTAATTTTCATTTTAAAGTGAACTAATCCTTTAAAACTATAGGTAATTCAGATGGTCCTACACTAAGCATATTTTAGTTACCTAATATGTTTTACAGTGCAGTCAAGGTTTTTGAAGGTACTTGAAAGATTTTCCTAAGAGCTATGCTTTAATGTCACCTTCATTTTCCCTGTGGATGGAGACAGAACATGGTTCTTGGTTAATAAAATATCACTGTCATATTTAAGTATATATTTATGTCAGCAGCAAGAAAAAGAGGTCAGTGTTCCCTGTGTAGAGACTGCTGGTGTTCTGTTCCTATAGCTTAACTGTCTTCAGTCTACTTATAATGTTGCATTTAATATATACGCTCACCAGTACACCTGTTTAACACACATATCTAATCAGCCAATCACATGGCACCAACTCAATGGATTAAGGATCTTTGTTGTTTACACGGAGATAATAACGGTATAGTTATCAAAAACATACACTTTGAAACCCGTTTTCAAAAGTTTGCATTTCCAGGCCCCCAAAACACTGTTGTTGTGTAAATGAACAGCCAGAATGCATAAAAAGTTTTCTGTTTTTGCTGAAAATGGTGTCATGTAAACAGCCCTTAGGCATGTAGATATGATCGAGATGATCTGCTGAAGTTCAAACTGAGCATCAGAATGGGGAAGAAAGGTGACTTAAGTGACTTTAAACGTAGCATTGTTGTTGGTGCCAGAAGGGCTGGTCTGAATATTTCAGAAACTGCTGATCTGGGACTTTCAGGTTAGAATTTGGCCTAAACAACATGAAAGCACCCTGCCTTGTATCAATGGCTCAGGCTGCTAGTGGTGGCGTAATGTGTGTTGGATGTTTTCTTGGCACACTTTGGGCCTCTTAGTACCAATTGAGCATCGTTAAAATGCCACAGAGTTTTCATGTCCATCCCTTTATGACCACAGTGTGCCATTTTCTGATGGCTACTTCCAACAGGATAATGCGCCATGTCACAAAGCTCAAATAATCTCAAACTAGTTTCTTGAACATGATGGGTCAATATACTCAAATACCCTTCACAGTCACCAGAACTCAATCCACTAGAGCACTTTTGGGATGTGGTGGAATGTGAAATTCAATAAATAAGTTACTTACATTTTAGGAAAATATGGCTTAATAAAATATATATATTTTAAATATTTTATAATAAATACAGTACTTATATTTTTTAAACAAAAATATTTTTTAGTCCCAAAAGTTTCAGTTTTAGTTTTAGTTGCATTGGCCTGAGGTATGTGAGTGGAGCATCCAAAAATGATAATTTCAGAAATAATGTTAATGGGAAACTTGTAAATATAAACCTGACATTTTATGAAGCATAAGACTGTTCTGGTGCTGCTTTTAATTTACACAGAACCAAATCAGCATAAGAGATGCTCAGAGCTTTAGTTTTTTACATGCCTGTGTAAAGACTGGATGCCTCTGGATCACATTTTTAAATTAGACCAGTGACTGGTATCTACAGTAAATGACACAAGCGGCTGTTGTAGTGACTCTGTCATAGCCCAAACAAAAACTCTCATCCCACTTCTCTAGTAAGTAAACAACATCAGCATTAACAAGCTCAGCACTTGATTGAGGGGCTGCCTGGAGTGGTAATGGTCCTCCACATCTATTGGATTAGAGAAAGGATGTCATTCAGTATTAATCTGTGGAGCAGTAAGCAGCCTGGAACACTAAGCACTCTGCTCTCTGTCTGCCTGCCTCGTCCCATTGTTCATCCTATGCTGTGGGCGCTGGAAAGAAACCATACTTTTCAGAATGAATCTCTTCTGCTTCTCTCTGGTAAGATGTGATTCACCTTTTCTGCTCTGTGGTTTGTTGATCGACAGTGTGTGGATGAAATGTGAACTGCTGTAGGGTTTGAAGACAACATGTGACAGTGCATGAAGATCAGGAACCATGCTTTAGCTGCTTTCAGAAGGCCTTTCGTTTTGTTTCCTTTTAGTGAACAAGTCAAGTCAGTTTGTTCATTATGGCTTAAATTTGTAGCTCTTGCAGTAAAGATAGAATATTTATCAAAATATCTTATTTAATTTCATTTTAATTATTTATTTTATTTTATTATTTTATTTATAAAAGAAGAACACATTGGTGAAAAGTTTCTCTGCCAGATGTTGTGTTGTTTTGTGCAATTTAGGATTAATAGTGGTCTTGCCTCACTGAATTCATGCTGCTCTGATTTTCTGTAAGCAATCTAATGCTTCTGGTTGTTTTATCTTTTGCACAATAGATTTGCACTCAAATGCACTATAAACACTTAGGGGCCATTTTCACAACCTCTTTATGTGTTTTGGCCATTCATTTAAATTACATTGGCGTATTGGGGGCCTGAAAACACAAACTTTTGAAAATTCAAACAAATACCATTATTGTCTCTGTGTAAACTACAAAAACACAAATTTGTGAAAACTGATGTCATGCGCATACATATTACTTGTTCAGTCCATAGGTTTATAGGCACGTAATGTTTCTCTACAAAGTGACATTGCCAACTACTGGCCTGGCATGCATAATACTTTTTATTAGGTCAATCATTTTAGTCGTTTTTCCGGATCTATGTGAACATTGTCATGTAAACATACCCTTATAAATCAAGGTATTCAATGGGGTCTGTGACCCCTAGTGGATCAGTGGGTGTACTGCATTAATTGTTTGATCTCAAACTTTAATTATTTTTTGTTTTTAAAAAAATTAAATTTGCTTTAAACAAAAATATAATATGAACTTCGTTTCATATTGATTTTTAGGTGAACTAACCCTTTAATATATTACCTATTACTACATTAATAAAATACTATGCTTGTTAATATATGTCACAGTCACTGTTCGTCTCACCTTCCCCGGACTCCACTTCCCAGCATTCCTCCTGATCCACACCTGCACTCACTCACCAATCACCTGCACCTGAAAGCCATCACCATTGTTAGCACTCTTGAGTGCACCTACTTAAGCCCCATGTTCACTCCTCCACTTGGTCTGGTCTCGTCTATGTATAGCACAACGTTATACGTACCTAGGACTCCTTACCCGCTACTTACCTGGATTACCTGCCATCCGTCTACCCCCGTCTGTCAGCCGTCTTCCTGTGTCTGCCAGTCTGTCTTCTCCTCGCCATCCCTGCAAAAGAGACATTACATTACCCACTTCAGCTAATTCTTCATTCCACGTGTTTACTGTTATCCACATACCTGTCACCTTCTCTGCCAAATCCGTGCCTCTGTTCCAAATAAACATCCTGTTTAACACTTACCTGCCTGCCTCCGTCTGTGTGCCTGTCAGAAGACCAGACCTCATGCAGAGCTACACGGATTCTGGTGGGGATCGATCATCGGTCCCATCTGCCCCATTTCATACTGTGCCTGCTGATCGTCTGCTCACCCTATTCCAGGATGACCGCCCAATTGAGGATTACGTTACTGAGTTCCTTGATCTCTCTCAGTTGGTGTCCTGGAACGAAAACACTCTGAAGACCGTCTTTTGGGGTGGGTTAGATGCCCTTTCTAAGATGGCCGCCAGTCCAGAGTCCCTTCTCAAGATGGCCGCCAGTCCAGAGTCCCTTCTCAAGATGGCCGCCAGTCCAAAGGCCCTTCTCAAGATGGCTGCCAGTCCAGAGTCCCTTTTTTGGCCGCCACACCTGAGCCCTCAGTCAAGATGGCCGCTGCCACACCTGAGCCCTCAGTCAAGATGGCCGCCGCCACGCCTGAGCCCTCGTTCGAGATGGCCGCCGCCGCGCCTGAGGCCTCGGTCGAGATGGCCGCCGCCGCGCCTGAGGCCTCGGTCGAGATGGCCGCCGCCGCGCCTGAGGCCTCGGTCGAGATGGCCGCCGCCGCGCCTGAGGCCTCGGTCGAGATGGCCGCCGCCGCGCCTGAGGCCTCGGTCGAGATGGCCGCCGCCGCGCAGGAGCCCTCGGTCGAGATGGCCGCCGCCGCGCAGGAGCCCTCGGTCGAGATGGCGGTCGCCGCTCTTGAGCCCTCGGTTAAGATGGCTGCTGCCACAGTTATGGATCTCTTCCTCCTTCAGGATCCTGTTCCTGACCTCAGTCCAATGATGACTCCCATCCTCGTCCCGAGTCAGCTCCAGACTCTGCTCTGGCTATCCATCCCCGAACTTGGTGGCCAGCACTGCCATGGGGTCCCGGGTGGCCAGCACTGCCATGGGGTCCCGGGTGGCCAGCACTGCCATGGGGTCCCGGGTGGCCAGCACTGCCATGGGGTCCCGGGTGGCCAGCACTGCCATGGGGTCCCGGGTGGCCAGCACTGCCATGGGGTCCCGAGTGGCCAGCACCGCCATAGGTCCCGAGTGGCCAGCACCGCCATAGGTCCCGAGTGGCCAGCACCGCCATGGGGTCCCGAGTGGCCAGCACCGCCATTTACTGTTATCTACATACCTGTCACCTTCTCTGCCAAATCCGTGCCTCTGTTCCAAATAAACATCCTGTTTAACACTTACCTGCCTCCCTCCGTCTGTGTGCCTGACAATATAGGTCAGGCTTAAAATGCAATACTTAATTTTAAATAAGGTAATTTGTAATAAGGTCCGTCTCTCTGTCCACCAAGGTGATAAAGACCCTTGTAATAATTACACGTTGTTTTGTAGGAGGGCTCTATGGACAGCCTGTATGAGGCCGTGCAGGAGTCCTGTGAGGCTCAGGTGTACACCATCCCCAGCAGGTCCCACAGCACAGCTGTTCTCTTAGATGACACCACCAAATGGAAGAACGCAGCGCGTTCCATCTCCATGGTAACTATAGAACTGACTGCTGGAATGTTGTATGCATACTGCAATGTCATGGGAAATGTATCAGCCATCTGAATGTGCTGTGGACATCATCAGCTTCCATTAAATAAAAAGCTGCTGCTAACTGATTATACTGAAACCATATGGAAATATATTAAGGACTATTTTGAGGTCTGTTTATGAAAGAGAAACCTGAAATGTTTGGCTTGCGTAATCTTGGGAACATATTAACATGCTATGCGTGCATGTGATTTCACATTAATACATAAATATATACAATAATAAATCGCTTTGCATGTTAAAGTTTCTAGATAAAATGCACTAAACTGCCTCGTACTGTATTTATTCTCAGGAAATTTCTCAAATAAACTCAGACAACACTAGAAAAAAGAAACAAAGGTGAGTTCAGTGTTTTTAGCAAACAAAAAGAAAAATGTTGAACTTCCAGTCAAAGTAAAAGCGAAAGGGGCCCTTGTGGCTTCCTTATAGTGACATATTGCAAAATGTACTCTCTGTGAATATTTCTATTGTATTAAATGTTTCTCTCTGTCATCTTTCAGATCACAACCAAAGTCTGTTTCTGAAAATGACACTTTAGGTATGTGATATATTTTAAGAGATATATTATATTTCGTCTTCCTTTTGCATCACATGACCAAGCTGCAAGAACAGCTTTGTTACACCCTTGTTATTCTTTCACTCTCATAATAAAGAATCTAGCTGACTGACAGGCAACCAGTGAATAGATAATCAAAGAAAAAGGTTTGTACAGTGTTTATCAGATCATTATATACATGAATGACAGGACAAACAAGATTGTCTACGTTTCCTTCCCCTCAATCAAGATTTCCAGAGTGGAAAAAAAAAAAAAAAAAAGAAAAAGTAAAAGCATGGAACACTGGTGGACCTTAAATGAATAAACCCCTAATTTGGTTTCCCTCCTGCAGATAATACCATCTGCGCTAATTCTGTCTGGCCGGATGCCAAGAAGCAGGAAGATTTAGTCCTCCTGAGGAACAATCAGAATGAAGGTAAAACCAGTTTGAGGATTTGTGAGTTAAGCCTGAATAGATTTCATTTACAAGACACACACAGGCAAGCAACAGCCGCTTAACATTGGCCAATCAGTAACCCAGATTGCGTCAAATCCCATTCACAGTGAATGGAGAGTGGGTACAACACAACCACACTCATCAGCTCACTTAAAGCACTTGCTTGTCCTGTGTGGGATTAATTAAGAAACAGCAGGGTATTAATTGTAAATAGGGCACTAGACTTTAGGGCACTGAGGACTTTCAAAGACGAAGTACTGAGGTGACTGACAAAATATGTCATGGACTTTTTAAATCAACATTTATGATTTTAGATTAAAGGGGTAGGCAATGTTTTTCAGAATCACTTTTTGTTATACTGGGTGAAACTCTCTTCACATCTTGCTAACAATCAATAATAGAAGTGGTCTAAATATTTAAAAAATTATATATATCTTCTGTGGAAGTCTCAGGACCAAAAAATGTTTGTTCAAACAGTCCAAATGCAGTGATACAATGTCCTGCCTGCCTGTCAACATGTATTTCCATTCTTCCATGCACTCCCAGACATCATACGTCATCAGTGCATTCCGTAGGCTATGCAGAGTTGTACACAGACAGTCACTGAGTGCTGCAAACAAACAGCAACTCCTGAACCAAAATGAGCTTATGCTGCGTTCACGGCAGACGGCAACCCGAGCTGTTCATATCCTCAGACTCAGATTTATGCGTTTTTATGGCAACAATGAAATTAATCTACAGCAGTCAGCTGGTAAAAGTCAGAGCTCTTTAAGTTGTTTACGTTCATTATTATTGTAACGTAATTGTTATGTGCTTTGATTCATAGGGTAATTTAACGCCTTCTCTCATGACGCTTTGCAGACTCTGCTCTGTGCGCGTTCATATGTTTTGGAGGAGGCGTGGCTTTGGAGAGTGCTCTGAAGGGAGGGTGGGATCAAAGTCCCTTTCAAGGAAAGTCCGTTCACTCGGCGGCCATATTTGCAATGCCTCCGGGCAGCTATTTCAGGCATCCAAGATCAAGTCCTATCTATTTGAATAGGGTAATCCTGAAATCTCAAAAACTGCTTGCTGAAACTCACAATTAAATAACATATTTCAAATCAGCAGTAAAATCTGACATGAACTGTCCCATTAATATGTTTCTTATGCTCAAATAGCGTTAAAAAAGTTTATTTTTCAGGCTAGACCAGCCAATGCGCATGTGCAGTCCTAAGCACGATTTTCTATGGGAACCAGCGCTTCTAACGGCAAATTGGCTCTTTTATTTAGAAGGCAGGATGTATTCTGCCATATTGCAGTTTCTCCCATTCATAAGTGATTGGAGTACGCCATCTTTGTATGTAGTCTTTGGTGGCATCTTACGCTTTCAAAGCTAGTTTGCTATTGCTAGGGTCTCCGAAATTACCTACCCTAGCTTTTTAAATGTATATTTTATAGCTGGTCATCATTTCTTTGACATTTTACAGCAAAGGAATCCTTTTGCCTTTTAAATGGTCCTGTGGTGTAAATACAAACATCCCATATAATCTTTCATTCAATATTATTTTAGGTTTATAAAAGTTGCATAATAATTATAAAAGAATAAGCCAATTGCTAAATGGTTTTAGCTAGAGTATAGCAGGACATGTATTTTATGTCAACTACTCATTTGCTATATACCTTTTGTCCCAGTTCAAATATTTAATCACTGTTATTTTAATAGATGATGAAAAGATCATAAGTCTAATCTAATCTGAATTTCAAATGGTGGTGCAAATTCATTTTAAGCTAATAATGTTGTTGAACCTGTCTGTATGGATGTACCACATTTCCTTGACTAAGCACAGTAAAATCACCTGCCACATGGTATTTCCCCTCATCAAAATACGTGAAGAAGCAAAACAGGAAATGAGGTGCAAAACCACACAACATTTCTCATATGGAATGTACTATTTTGAGCTCTGCTTTGGTTAACCTTTTTAAAAATCTTACCAGAGATTCTGTAATCAATGTCTTGGTTTTATGTACTGAAGTCTTGTGCTAATACAATAAATGCCTAAATAAAAAGCAAAATATGCATAGTGACTTGGTTGCATACTATTGCATAATTAGATTAATGTGTTTAAATTTCAGATCTGGTGAGACCTGTAAGAAGAGCTGAAAGCCAGAATATGGCAGACAGAAAGACGATTTCAAGAAACATACAGCAAGAGATGCCTATCCAGGTCAGAAGCATATGACATTGTTTTAAACATTATGATCTAGATTAAAGAAAATATTAATGGAACAAACAATATATTTTAATTTAGCATTTTCTCGAGATATAGATAGATAGATAGAGTGATAGATAGATAGAGTGATAGAGTGATAGAGTGAGTTGTCCCCAAATAGGATGTTGTGGTTGATTGTGTCTGTACAGATGGTTGGGTGAGGGGCACATTCTGCCCATGTAATCCCTTTGCCCACATGGCATTAGATTCAGTCGAGACTGCTAAATTTGTTGTGTGTTCACCAGCGTAAGGGCCAGTGACGGCTGTAAAATGGCCAAAAATGATCCGCCTATGGACTCACTGTGGAGAATATTGTTAGCATAATGAGGTTGTGGAATAAAATATATATAAAATCATTATTTATCATATATTTAAATTAAAATAAAAATTTTATTTTAATAAAATGTTGTTTTAATTTATACAAATTAAATTACCTTAAAATTAAAATTTAACAATGTCATTTAAAGGAATAGTTCATCCAAAAATGAAAATTCTGTCAATAATTACTCACCCTCATGTCGTTCCAAACCCGTAAGACTTTCGTTCATCTTCGGAACACAAATTAAGATCTTTTTGATGAAATCTGAGACCTTTCTGTCCCTCCATAGACAGCTACGCAACTACCACTTTGACGGTTCAAAAAGTTCATAAAGAGATCATAAAAGTAATCCATATGTATTGAGTGGTTTATGTATTGAGTGGTTTATTTTCTGAAGAGACACAATCCCTTTCATATGTGAATCACTTTATATACCCTAATCCTAACATATTGAATTTAGGCTTTTATTCACATATAAACATTCATCAACTCACACATCAGTTGTGGTAAACGGAAGCTCAAGCACATTTGCTTGACGTGTGTGAGAACCAATGATGTTCATTCTCGTGTTATGCAGCGCATTTGAGCTTCCGCAAGAGGTTTGTTCTCGCTTGTCAAACAGGTTCGGTTGAGCTTCTGTTTATGTTTAGGGACAGAAAGCTCTCATATTTCAACAAAAAGATCTTCATTTGTGTTCTGAAGATCTTACGGGTGTGGAACAACATGAGGTTGAGTAATTAGTGACAGAATTTTCATTTTTGGGTGAACTAACCCTTTAACTATTTTGTCTGTTAACAGTCTGAGACAGCAAATGCAGAGATGACACAGCTAAGAGGGACAAGGGTGAAAAAAGTAGAGCGGAAAAGCAGTCAAAGAGGAACTCCAACACAAGAGACAACAGGTAAATTAACTTGATGCAATAGCAAGTGTGGTTTTTTTATCTACAGCTCTGTGTCAATATCATTGACAGAATTTTTTTTTTTTTTTTTTGTGTATTACAAAGCTCACATCAAAGGTGCCAAAGGGATGATGTATGCCATTGGGCAACAGCCACATAAACAGGAGAATTACTGTATTTCTGCTGAGGGGTCAAGGGTCATGGAGACCGCACACTCCAGCAG
Organism: Ctenopharyngodon idella; assembly: GCF_019924925.1. Lineage (NCBI taxonomy): Eukaryota > Metazoa > Chordata > Actinopteri > Cypriniformes > Xenocyprididae > Ctenopharyngodon > Ctenopharyngodon idella. The sequence continues at coordinate 18,091,958 of NC_067234.1, forward strand.
ACATCGATGGAGTAACCCCACAGAAATGGCTGTAAACTGGGCACAAGCCTACAACACCTGTCAACCTCCCCACAATGAACATTGTGTCCACACCCGTGACTGCAGAATGCCAAGTCAAGGAGATAAAATCAACGTTCAAAACATGAAGAGAGACTCCTTGCCTAAAGGAGTGGTGCATTCCACAACCAGTGTGGATTTCTGTACCTCCAATGTAAGTCATTTTGACATAATTATTTTTTTTTTTTTTAATGTTTTTGAAACAAGTCCCTTATGCTCACCACGGCAGCAATTACTTGATCAAAACAACAGTAATCTTGAGAAATATTATTTCAATTTAAAATAACTATTTTCTATTTTAACATATTTTCACATGTAATTTATTCCTGTGATGGCAAAGCTGAATTTTCAGCATCATTACTTCAGTTTCAGTGTCACATGATCCTTCAGAAATCATTCTAATATGCTGATCTGATGCTCAAGAAACATTATTATCAATGGTAAAAACAGTTGTGCTGCTTAATATTTTTGTGTAAACCGCGATGCATTTTTTTTTTTTCAGGATTCTTTGATGAATAGAAAGTTCAAAGGAACAATCCTAATATAATGTATAATATAATGTGCAATGTAATATTTATCATTTTTGTGTTTATCCTTTTTTTCAAATATTGCAATATATGTTGGTTCCATATCTCAAAATCTCATAGTCTGTGCAAAGTGCTTATATAAATTGAATTTCTATATATACACAACCCATCCAAGCTTCTTAAATCATGTGATATAAACTTGAGCTGTTAACCTCCCATCAAGTGCTGAATGACATTGCTGTTATTGCAATGTAAGACTCTCAAAGATTGTTCTGGCCTGCCAACCAGTGATGTTTCCACACACCTAAAACAATTCAGGGTGATGACCTCTAGTGTTTCCTAAAGGTATATACATAGAAACCAGGAAACAGGAAAGGATTATCAACTTTATGTTGTCTATCTTGTAAGAGTGAACTACTACACTGTATCACTCTCAGATAAACTGAAGCTCTCATAAAAGGTTAGGAATGGCTGTTTGTTTCCAAAGGCTTGTGGTGTTTGAAGAAATAGATTATAATGCTGTAATCCTGGATTTGGATTTTACTGTGACCGATTGCACACAGCTGGATTAGGCTGTTATTGTCTGTAAGGTTTTCTTGAACACTATTGGTCAGTTCATGCCTCGTACAGCAATCCACATTTTAAGTAGGACTTTGTTCATTAAATGAGAAGTGTTCAATTTCAGTGCCTCTACAGATGCCAAGCACAGTTGTGTAAAAAAAAAAAAAAATAAAAATTATTTTCAAACGGGTTTCCCGAACACTCTCGCCATCTTCCATTGGCCACTCAGATAAACAGTCCCGCCCCAAATTTATGCCATTGGTTGACCCAATGTTGCTGGTGAAACAAAATGTGTTTTTTTTTTTTTTTTTTTTTTTTTTAAACCGTCACAGAGCAAATCCTTTAGGAATTAAAATAAACCATATATTTGTGGCTTACATAGTTGTATGAAGACACTGTGATATATGCTTTGCATATACAAAATACGGAAGACATATGTCAGATAAAACTTGCCATTGTGCAGTTTTGCAAAAATTCCTTACTAAAAGTTGTGAAAGTAGACAAGAAATATTTCAAAAGCATGGGTCCACTTCCTTAACGTGCAATGGAGCTTATACTTCCCCTATAACAAGACCAGATTTTGCAATTTGGGCAAAGGAAAAAAAGGAATATTGATCAGTTTTTTTTTTTTTCAACTGCTTACACACAAAATCCTTACTTGTCACACAATTTCTGAAACCTGACACTCAAACACCAACCACACGCCAAATCTGCAAAACCATACAGTAATTCTCAACCTTTTCAATTACATAAAACACAACACACAATTCTCTATGTAACACGCCAAAATCTAACAGGAAGTATCTTGATTACCTTTTTCAAACACAACCATTGTTTCTGTCCAACTACACATTGTTGATGTATTTCTTTTGTACTGTGTAGTACTGTATGCCACAAATGCTTACAGTTAAAAATAAATAGTTTGGTTTCAATCTTGCTTTAGTGTTTACCATGAATATTTCAAAATCTTTCTGCCAATTACTTTCAATCTTGTACAGAAATGTACATCGGAGCTCATGAAAGAAAAGCATTAGGTTTTGAATAACTGTGTGTATATGATATATCCAAAAATAGAATATTATGGCAAATATAACGTAAGACAAATGTTTGCATTTGAGATGTTTGTGATTATTTTGAATGCAGTGCTTCATTTTGCAAGAGATGTGAGGTATTTTGCATTTTGTGTGTGCAATTCTTGGATTTGTGTGTAAAGTTTTGAAAATGTAAGCAGTTGAAAAAAAAAATTGTAATAAGCTTTCACTTATATTTCACTATATTTATAGTTTTTCCTATAATGTAAAATAAAGAATGTGACATTAAACATAAGTTATATAAAAGACATAGTTGATGCAGAAATTCTTGCATCTATTCCACAATCTGAGGGCCTTCATAAAACCGATGTGGTGCAAAGAGGGTTCGATTATGTAAAAAGCACCTCCATGGAAATTCTTTTTTTGTGTGTGTGCCACAGAGTCCTAGTTTGTGTTACTTGAAATGACTGAAGTGGTGAACCACAAAATGCAGACTCAAGCATTCAGTGTTTTTCCCCTGTAAAGCTGATGCCTTTGATAAAGACAGAAGAACACGCGTTGCCTCACATCCTGTGCGAATTGAGGAAGTTCTTGTGCTTGGTTGTTCTGCTGAGGCATTGCATTTTATACACTTGTGGAGCTCAGAGGTAAAACCGCTGGTTTCACAGAGTTTCATTTTAAGAAAAAACTGAACGCACATCAAGGCGATGCTTCAAAGGGCTGCTTCAAATGTATCAGACAAACCTAAAAGTCTTAAACCTAAGGTAGGTTTTATTAATGTATCTTTATTAAGGTAATCATTTGAAGATGATATTATTCAGTGTTGCCATATCCCAGTAGATCTGACACTGGAGCAAGAAAACAACCTGACACCACATAACATTACCAAATAAGTATTAATGGCTTTGTCTAGGTCGGCTCTAATGTTACCTTAGTTTGCTGTTCGTTTGAGATTACATGGATTTTTAATTTCGATAATTATTTGTAATTTTCCTGTGGAAGAGCTGACAGGTTCTGAGCAGATTAGGAGTCTTTCAGTGTTTTTATCAAATTGAGAACATTACATAAAATTGATGACATGTCAAGTGCTGTTTAATGACCTGAAGTGCTGTAAAATTTGATGACAAGGACAGTATAATAACCATTTTTGTTTTATACAAAGTAATGTACATACATAGCATGTGCCTTGATGTTATATCTATTGTAATCATGCTCTGTTTTATTTATCTGACACAGCGATCCACAAGTTTTGGGAGATTTGACACATTCAGAAATCAACACTCCCCTTCCAGACTTGAGGAAAATGGAACACCTGAGGTAAGAAGAATTTGGATGAATAAGACACTTTAATCTGCTCTTGAGGAGTTTATGCCTCATCATGATGCTATTTGTCATATTCATAAAAACATATTTTTCACTATTCCCTTAACTGCAAAACAATCAGTTACAATTGTCTAACTGACCACTGGACAGAGGACTTTTTATATACAAAAGGATTAATAAAACATTGTGTTTGTGTACGAAACAGACAGATGAATCAACAGCAGAGAACTGTGAGAAACCGGGAAGTTTGGGAAAAAAGATGAAGGCCATCTCAATGACTATGCGTAAAAGGATGGGCAAGAAACACGTCAAATCCTACTCTGAGGACATGGTGAGTCACAATGCAAGTTCCTCTTACGATTACTGACAGTGATTAGGCAACTCAGTTTTTCATTATCCAAAATATCAGCAGTTTGTTCAACCGTATAGGGGAGACTGGGGGTTGGATAACACATTTAAAAAGATGTATTATTCCCCTCATTAGCCTGTTATTATTAATAGTATTATTTGATCTCATCTTATAAGGCTTAAAAGGCTTATATCAACATATAACTGGTTTCCATATCTATTAGCTAACATTTATATATTTTAAATTTCAATCTATTAACATTTTTGTATATATATATATATTATATATATATATATAATATAAAAAAAAAAAAAAAAAAAAAAGAAAGAAAAAAAACGCAAAGTACCTAATGACCCAGAAAGTGATCCAAAAATGACAACCCAGAAAACCAACCTTTGTAGCCATCCAACCCCAGTCCTCACTATCGTTTAACCTGCAGAATAGTTAATAGGAATATCCAGACTAATATTTTGATTGGTGCAGGGTGATGACACTGAAGGAGAAACAGAGAATGCGACTCCAGCAGAGAAGAGCTCAGACCACGCCAGCAACTCATTAGAAAGCCTCTACAGTGGACAGAGCTCATCCAGTAAGGATCTGCACACATGCAACTGAATTAGGAAGTTTTGACATTGTAATCATACTCTTATTGTTTATATATTTATTGGCTCAGGTGGTGTTACCAGTAATTCAGATGTATCCAGTAACAGAGACAGCCTGAAACTGGAGGAGGAAATGGCCTACACGGGGCAGTTCTGCGGGCGAGCAAAAGTACATACAGACTTTGTTCCCAGCCCATATGATACAGACTCCCTCAAACTGAAGGTCAGATTTAAATAATAATAATAATTATTATAATAATAATAATAATAATAATAATAAAAGTTGTGCTTTTTTATTAATGCTGCATCCAGCTGAATTAATCAGCACAAATTTAAAACAAACTGCCAACAGGATGTTAATGATGTTGGTGGTCTTTTTCAGGTGGGAGACATCATCAGCATCATAAGTAAACCACCTATGGGAATATGGACCGGAATGCTCAATAATAAAGTGGGAAATTTCAAGTTTATTTATGTGGATGTTCTTCCTGAGAAAGAAAAGGAGGAAGAGGATGAGGCCCCAAAAATAAGACCTGTGAAAGTATGCAAGAAGCCACGACCAAATACACTTCTGGAGTTATTAGAGAGACTTCATTTAGAGGTATAACCTGACAGGACACATGTGTATACATGTACACGGGTCATTGACGAATAACATTTTTAAAAGTGTAAAAAAACATAATGGAGATATAATATATTTTTAAAGTTTTTATTATGTGTTAACAATGAGATTATGTGGTTTTTATAATCAATTAACACTGCTTTTGTCATTTTTCTTTTACAAGATGGACCAAATTTGTCACCAAAAAAGTCATTCAGTTTAACCAAAATTTCAGTTTTACGGAATGATACTTTTGGTCATACCGAATGATGATATTTTCAAACAATGCTAACAGGCTGATATCTAGCTAGCTAGCTAGTTAACTTGCTAGCTAGCAAAAGGACAAACAAACATTTTATATTTAGTGCAGGTTTTTAAAATATTACAACATTTTCCATGTTTTATAGCGGTTGTACCGAATGACCTGATGTTTCAGGACATGCATATGATCAAGTGAAAACGTTAATTTTTCAAATAGTTAAAAGAGAGTTAGTTACTTTGCTTCATGAGCATGTGGTCCTTTGCAGATGTCTGAATGATGTCACATCCTGTCACATGATACTGACCGCATGACTTGATCCAAAACGGTCCCTTTATATTGGTTACTCTGAATGACATCAATGAAATTCATTTTTCCGGACATTCTTCATAACAAAGCAACGACTTCGACACATAATTTTAGTACTATTTTGCACTGTTGATATATGATATTATTAAATCATGCCAAAATAAAAAAAAAATATACATTTATTACATTTTAAGATATTTTAATCACAAATGAAATGGCTGTATTGGCCTTTTGGACGGTTAAACCGAATGACCTTTTGACACTTCAAAACCGTTAAAATACTTTTATATGTAGCAAAATATAGTTAAAACCTTTTGGATTCAGTAAAAGAGATCTAGTTGTACTACCTTACATACTTTGGATGTCATATCTTTGTTTTTTATTATAATTAAGGCCCTTGGACAAAAAAAAGACCCATCACGTCACTGACCATAGAAAAATAGAAACATCACACACACAAAACAAAAAAAAAAAAAAAAAAAAAATATATATATATATATAATAATTTAACGTCACTATCTTTGCTATCTTCACCGATTAGCTGCCACAAGTTTTATTGTTCATTAAAACTAAAACAATTAAAAAACGTTTTCGGCAATTGAATTAAAGCTGAAAAAAAAAACAAAAAAAAAAACAATATATAAATATTAGATGAAAAACTTAAATTAGAAATTGCCTTGGCAACTAGATGAAATAAATTTAAGTAATAAAATAATATATAAATAATAACATAAAATAAATTAATGCCAAATAGAAATATTTAAAAAAAAATAATAAAAAAATGTCAAAAGCACATAACAATTAATTACTTAAATTACTTACAATTTAAACTAAAATGAATATAAAAACCAAATAAAAAATATTAATGAATGCTAATAGTATATAATAATACTAACTTATTGGATATTTTGTTTCTCATATATAAGCTTTTCTCAACATTTTGACACTCTCACCCTATGTTCCACTACATAACAATGCTAAAAAAATAAATAAATAAATTTAAAAAAATCACTCAGCTCCCATAAATAATTATTTGAGAATGCTTGCTCATACAATATCTACGCTAATGGACACATATGTTTAGAATCAAATGCACCAGATGTAATTCAGTAAATTGTTCATGAAAACTGTTCATGAATTTGGACAATTTATAGCTGTATTGCAACTTTTTAATGTTTAAAATTTCTTTTGTCACAGGAATATGCATCTTCTTTACTCTTGAATGGCTACCAGACAGTAGATGACCTCAAACACTTGAAAGAGAGGCATTTGATTGAGCTGAATGTGACTGATCCAGAACACAGACGCAAGTTGCTTGCTGCATCAGACTGCCTCTATGTCACAAGCAGTGAGTGTCAATACAACCAATTTGATTGACAGCGGTGGGCAAAACTTTATTATGTTTTTTTCCGTGTCCATCTCAGGAAACAAAACATTATGTCAGCAAGCTTTAAGAAGGGAATAGATACTGCTATCTTTGCATTGTCTATTTTTGTGTTGTGTTTGGATGAAATTCTGCCTTTTTGAAATACTAGAGTTAGACTGCAAGTCCTGCAATACTGAATGTCACAACCTTATCTGTTTTAATTTAATCCATAACGCTCTGTGCGGTCAGGAACAGACCTTTCCTGGATTAATTGCTGTTTGGATGTGGGCTCACTGTGTGAGCAGGTGGCACATGGTTGGGCTGTTCTTGCTGATATGAGAGTGGGATAATAACCAAGAGAACATACTGCCATTTAATTAACATTAATTTCATTTGGGCTTTTGCGCAAACGCAAATATGATTTGATTGGCAGAGATTAAATTAATGAGCAGGAGTTTGTATGAGAGATTTAACCTTTCTTTGCTTTGGCCTACAGAAGACGAAGAGGGAGAGATGAAGGGCGGTGAGGAGGAAGACGAAGATAATGACTGTCTTAGAGACTCGGGTTGTTTTATTCCAGCAGAGTGTCCTGACAGTTGAGAGGCACTCACTAGTTAACTAATGTCTCTCTCCTGACATAATTTAATAGTAAAGCTACAAACAGACACAGAACTCAGTAAATATGTTTTCTTTTGTTACAATATGTGTTAGTCTTTCATTTAGATGTACTTGTGTTTTGTATTTACACATTTTTGTTCAGCTTTGTGTTGATGTAACCTTTTTCTGTTCAATGTAGATGTTATTTGAACTTTCATGCCAACATATTTGTGTGTAAGGAACTTTTACAAATGTTTATCATGACTGTATTGTATATAATATTATAAAAAAATAAATTATTTATTCAGCAGATTTCTCTTGTTCCTCATTTGGAATACACATTGAAAGGCCTGCTGCTAAATTCAGACCATTAACTTTCCATTTGTTTCTCAAAATAACTATTTGGTTTTGGTGGGTGTTTGGATAGGTTTCCAGATGACTAGTAGTCCTGTGCTTTCAGTGATGAGGTTTAGTTTCAAAGCACTTTCCAGTTAATACAATATGCAACTCCCCTATTTGAGCAGCAGGCTAATATATATTGTTAATGGCTAATATTTACTGAGATCACCTGATTCCACCTAAAATGTGCTTATTTTTGAAAGGGAAGTTCTTTGAAACAAGACAGTAAGAACTGTGATTAGGACAGGCACAGAAAGATATTATACAATATTTAATTTAGGAACTTATTCAAGGGTGATGATGTGGTAATCGGCGAGGGTGGGGTTGGGACTACTGTTCCTTAAACATTTTTTTATTGGTTTAAAGCAGTGTTACTCACTGCGCAGCTCACGAGCCTCCTGCGGCTCGCCAAGCTTTAATTTATGGCTCGCATGGCAGAAAATAATACTGTGATATGACCTAACGTGAAAATGAGCGGAGTAGCCATTGGGGCAGATTTATGGCTCTCTATGAGAGCGTGCTGCAGTTCCATTTTTCACCACAGATTTACGTTGGAAATTTGTGGGGCGCTGTAGAGCTAGGGAGGGCTCCACATATCCTCCGAGAGACCGGCTGCCCACGAATACATACCTGCCGAATCCATGCGCTACATTTTAATATATCCTGCTTACTTTACGACTTAAAATAGTCTAGAAAATCTGAAAAATTATCAACCATGAACACTATAAAGAGGAAACAGAGAAACCGCCTCACCAATGAACATCTTGCATGCCTCACAAGGATTGCAGCAAGTTACAAATCTTTCGCTCATCCCAGCATCAAAGTAATCCTGCTTTTTATGTCATTTAAGGAAATCATCTTGTCTCAATTACAAATTTGACTGATAAATGATAAAGAATGATTTTTTCCCGCCTTTTGTATTTATTACATTGCATATTGTATGTTCAGGGATGACAGATTAATAAGCAGATATGCAAACACATGAAAAAAATACTATAGTAATTTACAGTAAATACTATAGTGTTTTTGAACCATACTATAGTAAAGTACTTTAATTAATTTGTTGTGGTAATTATATAGTTGTTGTGGTAATATAACAACTATAGTAATATTGTCACAGACACGCCAGGCTCCACAGTCACCCAATCACATCGCACTCCCTCTCCTGAATACTAACAAGCCTCACCTGACGCCAATCCACAGTCATCACTACAGCCACAATAAAGACACACCAGTTCACACAGTCACTGTCCGGTCTCGTTGACACTTACCTTGTGTTCACTTACCTCCTGGACTCCCTTGCTCTCCGATTACCTGTCTCCAGCGTTCTCCGTGATTCCCTGCGTCTCCTCGTCTCCAGTGTTTCTCCAGTGTGTCTACGCTCCCACGTCTCCTGGTATCCACGCTCCCTGAAAGAAACATCCAGTCAAGTATCAGTGCCAGCTCTTCAACATTCTGTTCTGTCCATCTGCATTCACTTACCTGCATCCTGTTCACGCTCTGCATTACCGTCAATAAACCTGTTAACCCGTATCTGTGTCTCCGTCCCCTTCTGTACGTAACAAATATAAACAAATTACTTTACCCAATAGTTTTCTAGCTTTAGGGTAATATTATACACTTTAGGGTAATACAATACACTACAGATTAATGTAGTAAAAACTAAAGTATACTACAGTATTTATTACAGTTTATCAGTTCACAATAGTTAATAGTACAGTATGCAGTAGCATTCATTAATAAAGTGTTGTATACTACAATTTACTATAGTATGGTTCAAAAACACTATAGTATTTACTATAAATTAGTATAGTATTTTCATGTACTGGATGTAACTTTTGATACTTTGCGGTAAAAGTGGCTCTCCTATTAACTTTGTCCTATCAGTGTGGCTCTCGTGAAAAAAATAGTGAAGACCACTGTTTTAAAGAGTAGTAAAATAGGCATTATTCATTAAATTATTTATATCATTGTAGTATTGGAGTGACTACCAGACTCTCTCTCACACACACAATCCATCCCTTTATATAAGCTACATAAAATGGTGCCTTTGGAGGGTACTGAAGTGTTTAATCATTATCAACATATATTTTTAATAAAAATAAGTCTATAAATGAGTTCCAAATGACACTTCTCAGATAGCAACTTTGTGCTAGCCCAAATCCGGCCCACATCTGCCACGCGTGGTATGATGATCTGAGTCACATGTGGTGTGGAATGATGGCACTTGGGTGGATTGCTCCTGTTTAATAGATCTGAGCCACAAGCAGGCCATAGCAATGCCACATGTCAACCAAGAGCAAAGAAATAAACCAGAATTGGACCTTATCTAAGCCACAAAATCTTTATATATTATTTATAGAAACATCTTAGCATTAACAAGCCTTGACATTGTCACCATTGTTGAGATTCATGTGCTAATTCTTGATGTCTTTGTGTGTCACCTTAGGATAGTTTTTGTGTGGGAGAATGTGTAGTCTCCACACAGAGAGTAACAAGATGTTTAAAGTTTGCGCGCCACTTTCTAAAATGAAAAAATAGGCAAAAAGGGTCAAATAAAATTTTAAATAAAGCGTGGTTGTTCCATGTAAACGGCCCCAACCGTTAAAAGTGTGTACAAATAATATAAATGTGAATAATAGCTCTTAAACAAAAATAAAGATACATTTGTGTGCGTGTATGTGTAACCCGAGGTCGTAAGGTCATTATATCTCTGTGACCTGCTTCAATTAACTTTTTTAATATATTAATATATTTATATTTAGTTCTAAAGTGTGTATAGTATATTTATAAAATTATTTATTCTATTGTACAATTATGAATGCAATCATGTTGGGGTAATTTGTGCCCGGGCTATTTTATGTAGGGGTAATTTGTGACCAGGCTGTTTTATGTAGGGCTAAATAGAAATTGGGGTAGGTTTAAGAGCTTGGGGTAAAGAATGTTAGGTTTTAGGGGCTGAGGGGTTAGAGTTAGGTTTTTTGGGTTTACAACGAACTCCCCCCATCACAATCTTACCAGATTGTGTGGTTTAAAGTAGGGAGAACGAGGAAAGGCACGGGCCGGCGCATGTTTGTGAGGGTGGAGGAACTGTGAATTCCAGTTTTGGGTCGGAGGCTAGTTTCGAAAGTTAATCTGTTCTTTAAGGTAGTTTCCAATTTGGGATTGATAACGTTTTGTTTCGTCTTAGAAAAACGCATTGTAGTGTTATTGACTGTTTTTTTGGTTGCTGTTTCTGGTTTTTAGGAATGCGAAGTTTCCGATCTGAACTTGCTCTGGACCAGCGAACCGAGCCGAAAGCCCAAAGGCCACGGCCCGATAATCCTGATCCAGCATCGCACTCCCTCCAGCATTAAAGTATTACGGTATACATTTGCGAGATTGCTTGTCGGTAGGTCTATGACGAGTAGATTTAGCGTAAGAGTCGGGTTGGAGTTTAATCGGTTGGGAATCTAGTCGATAGGTCTGTGATGGGTAGGTTTTGGGTAAGTTTAGGTCGGGCTATTCTGAGTAGGTTTGGTGCCACTGGGTTTGTCGCCGTCGGGTTTGAGACTGGTAGGTTTTGGGTAAGTTTAGGTCAGGCTATTCTGAGTAGGTTTGGTGACACTGGGTCTGTCGCCGTCGGGTTTGAGACGGGTAGGTTTAGCGTAAGTTTAGGTCGGGCTATTCTGAGTAGGTTTGGTGACACTGGGTCTGTCGCTGTCGGGTTTGAGACCTGGTAGGTTTAGGGTAAGTTTAGGTCAGGCTATTCTGAGTAGGTTTGGTGCCACTGGGTTTGTCGCCGTCGGGTTTGAGACTGGTAGATTTTGGGTAAGTTTAGGTGGAGAAAAGCAACGCCTCCCCCTAGATAACCGTCTCACGGCTATCCAGTTTGGAATAGGGAGGACGCAGAAGTGCACTGGCCAGCGCATGTTTTTGATGAGGCTGATCCACCCACAACGCTGGTTTTACCTTTTCCTTCAAAAAACAAACCAGTAATGGTTCTTGTTCTTTTCTTGAATCACAATCGGTTTCTTCTCCTAAAGGCTACCTTATCATTCCCCTCCCATTCAACCTGTAGATATTAACGAGTGCTTCAAAAAGCTCCTCCGAATTAATCTTCCGAATTAAATCTCCCCCGAATTAATCTTCCTCCTGTAATGGTAGATTTAAGTACATCGCCCGTCCAAGGGTAATCCCCATCGTCCTAGAATCCGGGCTACTCCTGTGAGGGCTAGGTTTAGGTAAGTCGCAGGTCAAGGGTTAGCTCAATTATCTCCAAACTAATTTTTCCTCCTGTGACGGTTAGGTTTAGGTATGTCGCCGGTGTTCCATCGTCTTAGAATCCGGGCTACTCCTGTGAGGGCTAGGTTTAGGTAAGTCGCAGGTTCAGGGATAGCCCAATTGTCTACAAACTAATTTCCCCTCCTGTGACGGTTAGGTTTAGGTATGTCACCTTAGAATCCGGGCTACTCCTGTGAGGGCTAGGTTTAGGTAAGTCGCAGGTCCAGGGATAGCTCAATTTCTCCCCAACTAATTTCTCGTCCTGTGACGGTTAGGTTTAGGGTTAGGGTTAGGTTTTTTGGGTTTACAAGGAACTCCCCCCATCTCAGTCTCACCAGATTGTATGGTTTAAAGTAGGGAGAACGAGGAAAGGCACGGGCCGGCGCATGTTTGTGAGGGTGAGAGAACTGTGAATTCCAGTTTTGGGTCGGAGGCTAGTTTCGAAAGTTAATCTGTTCTTTAAGGTAGTTTCCAATTTGGGATTGATAAAGTTTGTTTCGTCTTAGAAAAACGCATTGTAGTGTGGGTTAGGGTTAGGGTTAGGGTTAGGTTAGGGTTAGAGTTAGAGTTAGAGTTAGGGTTAGAGTTAGGGTTAGGGTTAGGGTTAGGGTTAGTTAGGGTTAGGGTTAGGGTTAGGGTTAGGGTTAGGGTTAGAGTGTTAGGGTTAGGGTTAGGGTTAGGGTTAGGTTAGGGTTAGGGTTAGGGTTAGGTTAGGGTTAGGTTAGGGTTAGGGTTAGGGTTAGGGTTAGGTTAGGGTTAGGGTTAGGATATAGGGTCCAATACCGGGGATGAGTCAATGACTGATCCTTCTTATCCTGTATATCTTGGGTTCTATAGGTCATAGATTGTTGAAACTTGGTATATATACTAATTAATGGGCGGGGAGTTGATTGAACTTAGTTTGGGAGCTCTAGCACCACCAGGCGTAGAGATACGGTATTGCACTCTACTATATATACATATATATGCAAATATCTGGTTCTCCTATGGTTAAGTTGGACTTGTGTTTTGGATGGGTAGTACTTGGGTTGGAGTTGGGTGGAGTTGTGTTGTTATAATTTATGTAAATAATAGTAATTAGGGTTACGATTAGGTTAGGTTTTTTTGAGTTTACAACGAA